>NC_083233.1:81601902-81749105 GCF_032191835.1 Heteronotia binoei | reverse complement strand
GAGCTCCTGTGCGACTGAGCAAGCCTTGCAAAACAAGCCATTATGCAGAAGGAAGCATGTGACAGCCAGTTGCTTGGGGGCCTAATAGGAGCCCTCTGGGGGCCTGATTCAGCCCCTGGGCCGCATGTTTGACACCCCAGTTCTACACGATTCTATGATTCTGGTGTAGAAAATCAGTTCGGGGGCAGGGCTGAACCAGGATTCAAGGTCTAGTGTGGAACTGAGTCGACCGACAATAAGAACATGAGAGAAGCCATGTTGGATCAGGCCAGTGGCTCATCCAGTCCAGCACTCTGTGTCACACAGTGGCCAAATATATATATACATATATATACTGTGGTTATTTTCAGGGGTAGGAGATTTCGAGAGTCAAAGCCCCCTTTGTTAGATGTGCATGCATGCATGCTCACAGGGGTCCCTCCCAGTTAGTCCTCCATTTCAAACCATAAGGCCTACTCTTCTGTGGGGGGGGGGGGGGGGTTATACTAGCCACAGCGAATAGCTCTTTAGACAAACCTGGTCATTCTCACAAATGCCTCTTTTCAAACTCCCCCCCCCCCTCTTGTGATTTGTTGCCGGAGCTGGTGGGAGTTGTTTTCCCCCTGATTGACCTGGAAAGCCACGGAAAAGGGCAGTTCTCATGAACCTCTGTAAAAAGGCATGGTGGGGAAATTTGGGAAGAGCAATCGGAAGGGAAGATCAAGAGCTGTTTTCGCGAGCAAATCTACTCCCCCTCCCTTTCAGAAAGGTTCGTTTTGTGCATCGGGCAAGGGCTGGGGACCATTCCCAACTCAGACATGGCGTATGCTTTAACTTTGCACCATCTTTGCTTGCAATGCTTTGCCACCCCTAACCTAGAGAAGAAGAAGAAGATGATGATATTGGATTTATATCCTTCCCTTCTCTCTGAATCAGAGTGGCTCACAATCTCCTTTACCTCCCCGCCCCCAACGAAAGAGCCCTGTGGTGCAGAGTGGTGAGCTGCAGTACTGCAGTCAAACTCTCTGCCCATGGCCTGAGTTCGATCCCAGCGGAAGCTGGGTTCAGGTAGCCGGCTCCAGGTTGACTCAGCCTTCCATCCTTCCGAGGTCAGTAAAAGGAGTCCCCAGCTTGCTGAGGAGAAAGGGTAGACGAGTGGAGAAGGCAACGGCAAACCACCCTGTAAAAAGTCTGCCGCCAAAACGTCGTGATGTGACATCACCCCAGAGTCGGAAACGACTGGTGCTTGCACAGGGGACTACCTTTTACCCCCCAGCAAACACCCTGTGGGGTAGGTGGGGCTGAGAGCTCTCCCAGAACTGCTCTAGAGAGGAACAAAGCAGTAGACAAGTGCACCTTTAAGACCAACTAAGTTTTATTCAGGATTCACTGCCACAGGAGGTGGTGGCGGCTACAAGCGTAGCCAGCTTTAAGAGGGGATTGGATAAAAATATGGAGCAGAGGTCCATCCGTGGCTATTATATATATAATGTGTGTGTGTGCTGCTGTTCAGTGAAAGGGGTGGAGGCTTAGCCCTTTGGCAAGTCTGCTGGGCTGGCTGTTGAGCTGCCCGGTCAAAGGAAATTGTCATGTTGGGAGCTCTCCAAGGTCCTGTAGACCCTGCCCTCTCACTCTTCAGAGCCTGAGATTGGTTGGCTGGGACCTGCTGGTGGTTACTGGATAACTCCAGCTCCAGCTGAGCCCCTTTCAAGCCTTGTTCTGTATGGCACCCCTTTGCCTCTAAAGATGGGAAGGAAGTCTGGCAAGGGCATCATGGAAAACAAATCGAAAAGAAGGGCAAGTGGTAGAGCTAGGTGGACCTTCCAAGAAGGAGTTTTGGGTGGCAATGACAGCAAGGGAGAACGATCAGAGCCAGTTTGGTGTGGTGGTTAAGTGTGTAGACTCTTATCTGGGAGAACCAGGTTTGATTCCCCACTCCTCCACTTGCACCTGCTGGAATGGCCTTGGGTCAGCCAGAGCTCTCGTAAGAGTTGTCCTTGAAAGGGCAGCTTCTGGGAGAGCTTTCTCAGCCCCACCTGCCTCACAGGGTGTCTGTTGGGAGGAGGAAGATAAAGGAGATTGTGAACCGCTTTGAGACTCTGAGATTCAAAGTGGAGGGTGAGATATAAATCCAATATCATCATCATTTGAAAGGATGAGAGTTGCCTGCCTAGTTCAAGGGTCTGCAACATTTTTGAGCTTGTGGGCACCCTTGGAATTTTGACACAGGGTGGGGAGCCCAGCCACAGGAGGCAGGGCCAGCTACAAAATGGCAGACCAGTCACACAGTGAAGATCCTTGTGTTGTGGTGGCAGCTGCTGCCAAAGGAACATCTTAGTAAATCTCCATAGCGAGGCATATCTCCAAAGGTCAATCAGAAGCCCTGCTGGGCAAAAGACTCATCTAGTGCCAAAAGGCACCGTGGCGCCCACCAGCACCACAATGGGGATGCCGGTGCAGATTGTTCTTCTTGCCAAGAAATCCCCCCTCATGCACACTCACATTGTGGGGGGCTATGCTGCTTTTCTGCAGCTGTTCCTTGCTCCCTTGGGGGCCGTATCCCTATGCCGATTACCTCTGGCATCGCGGAGTGTCCAGAGATGTGCAACTCAGCCAAGGGGCTTTGGAGACTACGCTCGGGTCTCTCTGGACTCCAGGCCTCTTGACTGGCAGACATCCGGACGCTCCTTCAGCAGAAAGTCAGCCCAGCCTGCCAGATGCTGTCCAATATCACCATGATGAATCTTTGGAACAAGAAGGGGGCCGCTGGTCTTTGCTGTAGTGCCCGTTGACCTTGTGTAATCCAGTTAACTGCGCCTGCCTCTCCCCTTGGCCCCTGTAGCTCAACTAGAACTAATTCATTCAATAGCAGAAATTGATTTTGTCTCACAAGCCTGGTCAGCAACTACTGCGGCTCGCTCAAAGAGCCAGCGAAGTGTGCCCCCCCCCCGCCCCGCTTACATCCGAGAGCTATTAATTTGGGAAATGTGCAGATGTGTAGGGTGCTGGGCAGGAGCTAGACAGGACAAATCCAGGGGAGGTTTCTTTAAAAAGTTTTAACTCACTATCGTACATTAATGGCTGGACTCAGGGGCCCCCAACCACCTTGAGCCTGTGGGCACCTTTGGAATCCTGACACAGAGTGGTGGGCACAACCACAAAATATCAGGAAATATGCAGGAAATGGGCCTAGCCACCAAATATCAGGAAGCAGGGCTTTTCTGTAGCAGGAACTCCTTTGCATATTAGGACACCCCCCCTGATTTAGCCAATCCCCCAAGAGCTTACGGGGCTCTTAGGACAGGGCCTACTGTAAGCTCCAGGAGGACTGGCTGTATCAGGAGGTGTGGCCTAATATACAAAGGAGCTCCTGCTACAAAAAAAAAAGCCCTGTCAGAAAGTGAGGTTGTGTATAATAGGTTTGGGTGGGTAGCCATGTTGGTTTGAAGCAACAGAACAAAGTGCGAGTCCAGCGGTACCTTTAAGACGAACAAAGTTTAATTCTGGGTAAAAGCTTCCATATCTGAAGAAGTGTGCCTGCACACAAAAGCTTCTACCCAGAATTAAATTGTGTTGGTCTTAAAGGTGCCCCTGGACTCGCACTTTGTTCTAGAACTCTAATAGTAACTCTTTAACATTTCAAGCAGAAGTTCTGTTTAACATGATACCTTTGAAAATTTGGTGTAGTGGTGAAGTGCGTGGACTCTTATCTGGGAGAATCGGGTTTGATTCCCCACTCCTCCACCTGCACCTGCTGGAATGGCCTTGGGTCAGTCATAACTCTCGCAGAGTTGTTCTGCTCAAAGAGCAGTTTCTGTCAGAGCTCTCTCAGCTCCACCCACCTCATAGGCAGTGTTCCCTCTAAGCTGAGTTAGCATGAGCCGGCTCACAGATTTTTAACCTACAGCTCACACATTTTTGTCTTAACTCAGGAAGGATGACCCCAGAGCACACTAATTGATGCAGTAGCTCACAACTTCAGTGCCAGCAGCTCACAACTTTAATGCCAGTAGCTCAAAAAGAAGAATTTTTGCTTAGAACATATGAAGCTGCTTTATACCGAATCAGACCCTTGGTCCATCAAAGTCAGTATTGTCCTCAGACGCAGCAACTCTCCAGGGTCTCAAGCTGAGGTTTTTCACACCTATTTGCCTGGACCCTTTTTTGGAGATGCCAGGGATTGAACCTGGGACCTTCTGCTTCCCAAGCAGATGCTCTACCACTGAGCCACCGTCCCTCCCTCATATATGAAGCTGCCTTATACTGAATCAGACCCTCGGTCCATCAAAGTCAGTATTGTCTACTCAGACTGGCAGCGGCTCTCCAGGGTCTCAAGCTGAGGTTTTTCACACCTATTTGCCTGGACCCTTTTTTGGAGATGCCGGTGATTGAACCTGGGACCTTCTGCTTCCCAAGCAGATGCTCCACCACTGAGCCACAGCCCCATTCATGGCTCTCCAGGGTCTCCAGCTGAGGTTTTTCACATCTATTTGCCTGGACCCTTTTTTGGAGATGCCAGGGATTGAACCTGGGACCTTCTGCTTCCCAAGCAGATGCTCCACCACTGAGCCACAGCCCCATTCATGGCTCTCCAGGGTCTCAAGCTGAGGTTCTTCACGCCTATTTGCCTGGACCCTTTTCAGCTGGAGATGCCGGGGATTGAACCTGGGACCTTCTGCTTCCCAAGCAGATGCTCTACCACTGAGCCACCGTCCCTCCCCGAAGACTCTGCAGACTCTGAACATTGCTCACAGGGTGTCTGCTGTGGGAAGGGGAAGGGAAAGGAGACTGAAAGCTGCTCTGAGACTCCTTCAGGTAGTGAAGGGCAAGAGAGAAATCCAACCTCTTCTTCTGCTTCTCCTTTCAGTCTGCATAGCCAATCAGAAGCCTTGCTGGTCAAAAGCCCCAGCTGGACATGCCCACTTTTAAAAAGCATTTTTAGGTCACCAGGAAAAGTGACGCGGGGTGCCATGGTCCTCACAGACACCACATCAGGCTGAACTGCTTTCTGTGTAAGTGGTTGCAATGACTTGCCTTTGTTTGAAGGTTGAAGGAGCTGGGCATGTTTAGCCAGGAGAGGAGGCCGCTGAGGGGCGATATGATCGCCATCTTCAAGTCCTTGAAGAGCTGTCATCTAGAGGATGGTGTAGAATTGTTTTCTGTGGCCCCAGAAGGTAGAACCAGAACCAACGGGTTTAAATTAAATCAAAAGAGTTCCGTCTGAACATTAGGAAGAACTTCCTGATGGGTAGAGCAGTTCCTCTGTGGAACAGGCTTCCTCCTCGGGAAGTGGTTAAGTTTGGTGTAGTGGTTAAGTGTGCAGACTCTTATCTGGGAGAACCGGGTTTGATTCCCCACTCCTCCACTTGCACCTGCTAGCATGGCCTTGGGTCAGCCATAGCTCTGGCAGAGGTTGTCCTTGAAAGGGCAGCTGCTGTGAGAGCCCTCTCCAGCCCCACCCACCTCACAGGGTGTCTGTTGTGGGGGAGGAAGGTAAAGGAGATTGTGAGCCGCTCTGAGACTCTTTGGAGTGGAGGGCGGGATATAAATCCAATATCATCTTCTTCTTCTTCTTCTTCTTCTTCTTCTTCTTCTTCTTCTTCTTCTTCTTCTTCTTCTTCTTCTTCTTCTTCTTCTTCTTCTTCTTCTTCTTCTTCTCCTCCTTCCTTGGAGGTTTTTAAAGAGAGGCTAGATGGCCATCTGACATCAGTGAGGATCCTGTGAATTTAGGGGGAGGTATTTGTGAGTTTCCTGCATTGTGCAGGGGGTTGGCCTAGACGACCCTGGAGGTCCCTTCCAACTCTAGGATTCTATGATTCTCCTCTGGAGGTTTTTCAACAGAGGCTAGATGGCCAACTGACAGCAATGAGGATCCTGTGAATTTAGGGGGAGGTGTTGGTGAGTTTTCTGCATTGTGCAGGGGGTTGGACTAGATGAACCTGGAGGTCCCTTCCATGATTCCAGGATTCTATCCTGCCTGACTTCCATCCTACAACTCAAGGCATCTAGTGACTGCTCAGGAGGTCTCCCATCCTGTCTCTGCTTGGCTTCAGCAACGTGTTTCCCCACCTATATCACTCTACTGTAAACGCGTCGTCTTCCCAAGCTGCTTCTGTTTTAGGGGAAATTGACCTCATGGCAGCTGATCTTGAATTGGAATCTTTTGAAATCCCAGCTGAAACCCTTTTAAGGAATGTTTCCAGGCTGAGGATTCTACTGCAAAGGAGGCTTTTGTGACCTGCAGGGCCTCCCGCTTCATCCCAGGAGTCTTTAACTCAAAAGAGGTGATTTAGAAAAAGTAGGCCTGTAAGTAGGAGATTAGTGGGGCTCTGAGTAATGGAAATGGTGGAAGCAGCAGCTGGCCAGCTGGCAAATAAGTCCAGTCTTCTAAGTCTTCCCACAGGCCTCTGCCCGGGTTCCTCCTTCCATCAGATAGCGGGCAGAGAATCTTGGGCCCTTAATCCAGGCTTGCAAATGATGCCGTGGAAATGGAGAAGAGGAGGATGGGTTTTCTCACTCTCTGCTCTAGCCAGTTTGGTGTAGTGGTTAAGTGTGCGGACTCTTGTCTTGGAGGACCGGGTTTGATTCCCAACTCCTCCACTTGCAGCTGCTGGAATGGCCTTGGGTCAGCCATAGCTCTGGCAGAGGTTGTCCTTGAAAGGGCAGCTGCTGTGAGAGCCCTCTCCAGCCCCACCCACCTCACAGGGTGTCTGTTGTGGGGAAGGAAGGTAAAGGAGATTGTGAGCTGCTTTGAGACTCTTTGGAGTGGAGGGCGGGATATAAATCCAATATCTTCATCTACCTCACAGGGTGTCTGTTGTGGGGGAGGAAGGTAAAGGAGATTGTGAGCCGCTCTGAGACTCTTTGGAGTGGAGGGCGGGATATAAATCCAATATCTTCATCTACCTCACAGGGTGTCTGTTGTGGGGGAGGAAGGTAAAGGAGATTGTGAGCCGCTCTCTTCCGAGTGGAGGGCGGGATATAAATCCAATATCTTCATCTACCTCACAGGGTGTCTGTTGTGGGGGAGGAAGGGAAAGGAGTTTGTGAGCCGCTCTGAGACTCTTCGGAGTGGAGGGCGGGATATACATCTAATATCTTCTTCTTCTGGGGACTGGCAACGCTAGCAGAGAGTGTCCTCCTACGCAGCCTATGCTTGGGGGTCATCCGCAACATCTGCCCTTGTTGTGGGAGCTGCTGTTAGAGAGAGACCCCCCTCCCAAGTTGAGAAATGGATCTTGTGAAATTGTGGAGCAGTTGACGCCTCTGCAAGAATTCCTCCCCCCCCCCCAGTGAAGAAAAGAGTTTTGGGAAGTTTAATAGAACAAGACTGCCTCAAGGCTTCTATTCATTAACAAATTACTTCATCAACAGCATTCTTAATTTATTGATGATAAAAACAGTCCCATTAATTAAAGAAGAATGCTAGAGATAATTTGCCCAGCGCCGTGGCATGTTGAATTGATAAATTACTTCCAGAAAACCGTGTCTCTTTCTGAAATGAGTGGAATCTCTGGGGAGCCAGACACCCAGGGATCTACCACCTTTCTCCTGTTCTTCCCGCCTGCCACAGCAATGCCCAAAAACACACCTGGAGTTGTGCACATATGAGCATATGAAGCTTCCTTACACTGAATCAGACCCTCCTTCAAAGTCAGTCTTGTCTACTCAGACTGGCAGCAGCTCTCCATGGTCTCAAACTGTGGTTTTTCATGCCTACTTGCCTGGACCGCTTTTAGTTGGGGATGCCGGAGATTGAACCTGGGACCTTCTGCTTACCAAGCGGACGCTCTGCAACTGAGCCACCATCCCTCCCCAGTATGAACATATGAAGCTGCCTTCTACTGAATCAGACCCTCCTTAGTCCATCAAAGTCAGTTTTGTCTACTCAGACTGGCAGCGGCTCTCCAGGGTCTCCAGCTGAGGTTTTTCACGCCTACTTGCCTGGACCTCTTTTAGTTGGAGATGCCAGGGATTGACCCTGGGACCTTCTGCTTACCAAGCAGATGCTCTGTGTCATGGGTGCTGGGGACCCTGCAGAAGAAGCTGAGCCTGCAGAAGAAACTGTACCCCTGCCACCTGAACCCGTGCTCCTGCCGCCTACTGGAGAAGATCCAGGCCCCCTGGCCTCGCTCTCTCGGGTGGCTCGTGTACGTGACCACCTGCGTCAGGATCTCAGGGACTCCTCTAGGAGTGAAGATGCTTGAGTCCCAGCAGGATCCTGGCCGCCCTCTGAGTTAGCAATTAATCCAAATGGGCAACAGCCAGCAGAGGGCTATATAGCTGTGGGCTTTGAGAGAAGGCTTTGTGGAAGCAACTAGTCACTTACCTGATGTTCTAGCATCCACTTTGGCTTCTGGACCCCCTGACTTTGGCTTTGACTTCTGGACCCCCCCGACTTCAGCTCCTGGACCTTTGACTTGCGATACCTGGACTGTGATTTGGTTTTGGCATATTGGACCCTCGTTGCTCCCCAGCTACAGACATAAGAACATAAGAACATAAGAGAAGCCATGTTGGATCAGGCCAACGGCCCATCAAGTCCAACACTCTGTGTCACACAGTGGCAAAAAATGTTATATACACACATACACTGTGGCTAATAGCCACTGATGGACCTGTGCTCCATATTTTTATCTAAACCCCTCTTGAAGGTGGCTATACTTGTGGCCGCCACCACCTCCTGTGGCAGTGAATTCCACATGTTAATCACCCTTTGGGTGAAGAAGTACTTCCTTTTATCCATTTTAACCTGTCTGCTCAGCAATTTGGACTGCCCCTGGACTTCGCCTGACCCAGCCCCAGCACGTGACAGATTGCTTCCACCCCAAACAAACACCCACTCCACAGGATGGATGTTGAAGCAAGTGGAACCGCAGGACTACTGGCGGCCCTCCAAGCCCAGGTACAGCAACTGACACAGGCAGTAGTGCACTTGCAGCAACAACCAGCAGCCAGCGCTCCGGCCAAGTGCCCAGTTCCCCCACCTGAGAGATTTGGAGGTGCTGTGGAAGAATTTCCTGCTTTCCTGGCGCAGTGTTGGCTGTACTTCGAGCTAAGAGCACGGGACTTCCCCAATGACAAAACAAAGGTGTGTTTTATTATTAGTCTGTTAAAGGGGCAGGCGGCCAAATGGGCCACACCCCTACTGGTCGCATCCTCTCCCCTACTGACTGACTACCAGGGGTTTGAGGCCCACCTATCGGCGGCCTTCTCAAACCCAGTCCAAGCAGCCACGGCCAACCGGAAAATCAGAGCCCTGAAACAAGGCAAATCCTCGGTGGCTCAGTATGCCACCGAATTCAAGCTCCTGGCCCAAGACTTGGCGTGGAATGAGGCTGCCCAGATGGACCCGTTTACCGAGGGGTTGGCCGAGGAGGTCCTGGACGAACTGGCCAAGGTGGAGCAGCCACCCATGCTCCAAGAACTCATCACCCTCTGCCTCCGCATAGATGGCCGCCTGGAAAGTCGCCGCCAAGCCAAGGCCAGCAGGCGCCAGCTCCCTGCGCTGCGCCACTTGGCTCCTCTCCCATCCCCAGCCAGTACCAGAGACGAAGATGAGCCTATGCAGCTTGGAGCGGCTCGGCCCCGCCTGACTCCCGTGGAAAAGGCCAGACGTCGCACGCAGAATCTGTGCCTCTACAGCGGCATGGCAGGCCACTATGCCTCTGGCTGCCCTGCTAAGCGTCGGATACCCGGACCTTCGCTGCCACCGCTGCCAAAAGGGCAGCCCCAGGCGTAAGTGGACCTGCCAGCCTGGGGCGACTAGCGGGGTCCTCCGAACAGCAGGCTACACCCCGGGCCCGGTCCTGCTACCCGTTAAACTCCGTTTGCCTGATGGCCGTTGGCTGTTTGTGTATGCCATGCTAGACTCTGGAGCGGCCCACTGTTTTGTAGATGCCGCCTTTGTAAAGCAGCACCAGATCCCCGTGCAAACAAGAGAGGTTCCTACGCTGGTGGTGTTAAGCCAAATGCCCCCAAAACGAGGTTGGGGAATTAGTCAGGTGGGCACCTGGCTCAAACAGGGATCTTTTTCCAATGTATACCAGGCTCAACCATTCAGAGAGTAAATGCTCAATGAAAGGATTCTAATTAGGTAAAAATAGTTGTTCTTTATTGGAATAAGATAGTTCCTTCACACAAGATAAAATGCAATTCAATCACACATTCACACAGGTCTAAGAAACATAGATAGATCGATAGGGGAACATAAACGGATATACAGACAGGGCGATATTTACCATCATAGTCTTCCAGGAAGGCTCCAGTGGCGATAGTTGAGGGGGCTAGGGGAGGACCCGAAACTGATTAGGAATCGGGGGTGGATCTATACAGCTGGATGCGGGATACTGACAGAAGCACACACGTGCGGAGCCGGGTCAGAGGTTATAAGGGCTCCTTAGACCCCTCAGGGGATGGGTGGTGACGGGGCGGAGAGATGGGCAGGTTCTGTGATGCCCAAGAGGGCTGGGCATCCTCGGAACCAATGGTGTGTCCCTAGATGACACCTGGTTGGATGCTCGCTTTGACCAATGACCTTTACCTGTCTTGGGCATCCTTGAAACTTCCAGGTGGCGCCAGGGTCTGGGACATCTCCACAGGTATCGGAATGGAAATGGTTGGGGACTTGGGATTGTTTGAAGAGGTGACAATTGGGAATCACATATGCACCTAGGTCTCCCCGATGTAGATCAAAGGACTTGGATGTGTCAGGAAATGTTCTCCCTCTCACTCTTTGATCTCTCGGGCAGGGGGCCTCTGCTTAGTGTCTTGTTAGACAAAGAGCATCCGTTGTTGACCGGTTATTCCATTCATGGGCTAAACAGGTGCTTGGGGCTGCGGGTGACTTGAGGTGTGTACGTGATCTTTATATCACGAAGGAATGAATTCCAGCCTGCTGGGAAGATGGCTGCGCGTGATGCTGGTTTAACATGGTGGGTTCTTTGCCCAGTACTACAAAACAATACTGCCCGGATAGTTCCGTGGCGGCGCAGGTCTCTTCCACTCCCTGGCTGGCTCGTGCAGCGACGGGGGAAATCTCAGTTGTTGGGCAAATGCTCTATACCAGGTTGAAATGCCCGTGCAACATGCATCTAGACACACACAAGTCCCGTTATGCCTCTGGATGGCCTTGCCCACACTTTATAACCAGATAGGAGCAAGCCCACTTCTCCAGGTGCTCTGGCAACCTTGCTTGTGACTTATGTTTGGGGAAAAAGGGGCCTTTTCCTCACAGTTGAGGCTATTGATGGGCGCCTCCTCCGTTCCGGCCCCGTCACCCGGGAGACCTGTCCCATCACCTTCCATGTCCAGCAGCACCAAGAACAGCTGCAATTCGATGTCGCCCACATGCCTCGCTTCCCGCTGATCCTAGGCCTTTCCTGGCTGAAGCTGCACAACCCCATCGTGGACTGGGCTCAGCAGGAGCTACGCTTCCGAGACCCATGCCCCCATCCGACTCCTCCCACCACCCCAGCAGCTGGCATCCCGAGTGGTGGTCCTCAGCTCCCGCAGAAGTACGCGGATTTCACTGATGTCTTTGAAGAGACAGGAGCTGATCAGCTTCCCCCTCACCGGCCCTATGACTGCGCCATTGATTTAGTACCTGGGGCACCACTCCCGGTGGGGCGCCTGTACCCAGTGTCGGAGCCTGAGTTGGCAGCCCTGCGAGACTTTCTGGACAGGAACCTGAAACGCCACTGATGGACCTCTGCTGCATATTTTTATCCAATCCCCTCTTGGAGCTGTCTATGCTTGCAGCCACCACTTCCTGTGGCAGTGAATTCCACGGGTTAATCACCCTTTGGGTGAAGAACTTTCCTTCTATCCGTTTTAACCCGACTGCTCAGCAATTTCATCGAATGCCCACGAGTTCTTGTATTGTGAGAAAGGGAGAAAAGTCCTCCTTTCTCTACTTTCTCCATCCCATGCAGAATCTTGTCAACCTCTATCATGTCACCCCGCAGTTGATGTTTCTCCAAGCTAAAGAGCCCCAAGCGTTCTAACCTCCAACTACTAACTGGAAATTAGCAAAGCTAGAAACAAAACACAGGATTTGCCTGGCTCTGAGGATGTCCGAGGGCACGGGTGTCACTCATTGGTCAGGAGGGCCGGATCTAATGTAAATGAGGTGTTTTGGGGCCGGGCTATATCAGGCCAGACCATGTGTATACCTGCTTGAGATTAGGGAGCAGAGATATCAACTTTATAAAGGACACAGACAAACACAATGAAATGGTTTTTTTAAAATGCTTACAACATGCTTAAAACATTAGCACTTGTTGCTCTTAAAGGTGCTTTCTTTGTATTTCTCCCACGGGATCCAGGGAAGTGGGCAAAGGAAGCTCTGGCTCTTTCCTCAAAAGGGGGAGGAGCCTCAGCCAATAGAAGGAAGAGAGACTAGGCTCAGTAGCTCTGCTGTGTGATTGAGCAAGCCTTGCAAATCAAGCTGTTATGCAGAAGGAAGCAAAAGATAGGGAGAAGGAAGCGGATGACAGCCAGTTGTTTGAGAGCCTGATAGCAGCCCTCTGGGGGTCTGATTTGGCCCCTGGGCTACATGTTTGACACCCCTGCTCTATGTGTTTCCCCCTTCTACTTCCCCACTTCAAATCAGTCACTCTTACACCTTGCAGGGCCTTCTCAGTGGTAGCCCAGGAACACTGGAACACTTTCCCTATGAAATCCATCATGCTCTGACTTTACAGTTATTTTGGACTGGGCGAGTATGTAAAACTGTTGTTTAAACCAAGATGTCTTTTTTAATGATGTTTTCCAGAGTCCTTTGTTTTTTATGTTGTTGCTGTAACATTGATCCTAAACTGTTCCCTTGCTTTAGTGTCATATTCATAGTGAAGGCTTTTATTCTCTGTTTCTGGATGGTGCTTTGAAATGCTAAAAAAGAGGCTTAGCGATTTTGCCAATAAATACGCCAGTGAACTTTCCTTGCTGCCGGCATCATCTTTATTTCTTGGCCCTTTTTTTCTTCTTCTTACAAAATTCTCTCCTTGTGCTTTTACGGTTGGAAATGCAGTTTTATTATCTGCTTTAATTGGAAACTCTGCTTCCTGCTGCTGGCAATTGATTTTTTGTTTTCAGAGGCTGGTTTTTAATCGGTTTTATTGGTATGTGTTTTTAAAGATTATGTATCTGTTTTTAAAGATCATTCTGAGCCATTCGGGGTATGGGGGGTGCAGTGTGTGTGTTTCAGCCAAGTGTGTGGCTTAGCAACATTTTAAATAAGTTAGTATTAAAAAATTAGTGTATGTGCAGCTCGCCGAACCTTCAACAGGACTATGCAAAAACAAAGGGGAGAAATGCCGGGCAGAGCAGAGGTGGGAGGAGGAGGAAGAGGACGACAAATTTATACCCCGCGCTTCTTTCTGAATAAGAGACTCAGAGCGGCTCACCATCTCCTATATCTTCTCCTCGGACAACAGACACCCTGTGAGGTGGGTGGGGATGAGAGACAGCAGCTGCCCTTTCAAGGACAGCTCCTATGAGAGCTCTGGCTGACCCAAGGTCACTCCAGCAGCTGCAAGTGGAGGAGGGGGGAATCAAACCCGGTTCTCCCAGATAAGAGAGCTCTGGCTGACCCAAGGCCATTCCAGCAGCTGCAGGTGGAGGAGTGGGGAATCAAACCCGGTTCTCCCAGATAAGAGAGCTCTGGCTGACCCAAGGCCATTCCAGCAGCTGCAGGTGGAGGAGTGGGGAATCAAACCCGGTTCTCCCAGATAAGAGAGCTCTGGCTGACCCAAGGCCATTCCAGCAGCTGCAAAGGGAGGAGTGGGGAATCGAACCTGGTTCTCCCAGATAAGAGAGCTCTGGCTGACCCAAGGCCATTCCAGCAGGTGCAAGCGGAGTAGGGGGGAATCAAACCCGGTTCTCCCAGATAAGAGAGCTCTGGCTGACCCAAGGCCATTCCAGCAGCTGCAAGGGGAGGAGTGGGGAATCAAACCCGGCTCTCCCAGATAAGAGAGCTCTGGCTGACCCAAGGCCATTGCAGCAGCTGCAAGTGGAGGAAGGGGGAATCAAACCCGGTTCTCCCAGATAAGAGAGCTGTGGCTGACCCAAGGCCATTCCAGCAGCTGCAAAGGGAGGAGTGGGGAATCAAACCCGGCTCTCCCAGATAAGAGAGCTCTGGCTGACCCAAGGCCATTCCAGCAACTGCGAGGGGAGGAGTGGGGAATCAAACCCGGTTCTCCCAGATAAGAGAGCTCTGGCTGACCCAAGACCATTGCAGCAGCTGCGATGGAGAAGTGGGGAATCAAACCCGGTTCTCCCAGATAAGAGAGCTCTGGCTGACCCAAGGCCATTTAAGCAGCTGCAAGTGGAGGAGTGGGGAATCAAACCCGGTTCTCCCACATAAGAGAGCTCTGGCTGACCCAAGGCCATTCAAGCAGCTGCAAGTGGAGGAGTGGGGAATCAAACCCGGTTCTCCCAGATAAGAGAGCTCTGGCCGACCCAAGGCCATTCCAGCAGCTGCGGGTGGAGGAATGGGGAATCAAACCCAGTTGTCCCAGATAAGAGAGCTCTGGCTGACCCAAGGCCATCACAGCAGCTGCGAGTGGAGAAGTGGGGAATCATACCCGGTCCTCCCAGATAAGAGAGCTCTGGCTGACCCAAGGCCATTCCAGCAGCTGCGAGTGGAGAAGTGGGGAATCAAACCCAGTTCTCCCAGATAAGAGAGCTCTGGATGACCCAAGGCCATTCCAGCAGCTGCGAGTGGAGAAGTGGGGAATCATACCCGGTTCTCCCAGATAAGAGAGCTATGGCTGACCCAAGGCCATTCCAGCAGCTGTGAGTGGAGGAGTGGGGTGGGGAATCAAACCCGGTTCTCCCAGATAAGAGAGCTATGGCTGACCCAAGGCCAGTGAACAATTTCTCTGTTTGCCTGTTTACTTTCTTACTTCCTTTATACACCACCTCTCTCTCCAGGAGGGACCCATTCTCCCCTCCTCCATTTTATTTTCACAACAACCCTGTGAGGTAGGTGAAGCTGAGAGAAGGTGACTGGTCCAAGGTCACCCAGAGAGCTTCCATAGCAGGGCAGGGATTCGAACTTGGCTCTCCTTGATTCTAGTCTGGTGCTCTAACCATGACATCGTACTGTAGAAGAAAGTTTGAGTCCAGCATCACCTTTAAGACCAGGGGTGACCAAATTTGCTTAACCAATAGAATAAATGCCAGATACTTGAGAGAGGGAGGGAGGGAAAAGAGATGATGGGAGGGAAGAGGGAGTGGAGGTGGAAAGAAAGCAACTTTAAATGCATTCTCCAAGCAGCTGGCTGTCTTGGCTTGGAGAAATGATTTAAAGAGAGAAATGCCTTCTCCAAGCCAGCCGATGGCATGGTGGGGATTTCGGGAGCCACACAAAATGTTTGAAAGATCCGCAGTTTGGCCACCCCCGTTTAAGACCAACCGGTTTAATTTTGGGCACACAAAAGCTTATCGCCAGAATTAAACTTTGTAGGTCTTAAAGGTTCCACAGCACTTGTTCTGTTGCTTCAGACCAACACGGCCGCCCACACTGTAGAAACAGTGAAAAGTCCAAGAACGCCTCCTATGTTCTCTCTCTCCCCCCCCCCCACACCCCCGCAGCAATGAGGAAGCTGAATTGGAGAGAAGAGAGAAATTTATGGGACTTCTGTCTGGGCTTTTCAATTTAGCTCTATTGATTTAGAAGGTCTTTTCAATTACGGGAGTCTTCTTGGGAGCGGGGGCTGGCTGCGTCCTCCTGGAACGTGAGCATCATGCTTTATGGAGTCCCACAGGCTTCTCGCGGGCGCTGCTCTCTTCAGGAAAGGAGCATGAGATTGATGAAGACCCAAATAATGAGGACTGTGCATGCGACATTTATTACAATGGGAATCAAGAAAGGGTTAAGAGGAAGAACTGGTCTGGGAAGGAGGAAGGCACATGAGAGCAGGGGAGGGGGGAGCTGCAATTACCGTCATAAGCATCATGCAGGGAACTACCTGGAACTGAGTTTGTTTCTCAACTCCTCCACCTGCAACTGCTGGAATGGCCTTGGGTCAGCCAGAGCTCTCTTATCTGGGAGAACCGGGTTTGATTCCCCCCTCCTCCACTTGCACCTGCTGGAATGGCCTTGGGTCAGCCAGAGCTCTCTTATCTGGGAGAACCGGGTTTGATTCCCCACTCCTCCCCTCGCAGCTGCTGGAATGGCCTTGGGTCAGCCATAGCTCTCTTATCTGGGAGAACCGGGTTTGATTCCCCACTCCTCCACTCGCAGCTGCTGGAATGGCCTTGGGTCAGCCATAGCTCTCTTATCTGGGAGAACCGGGTATGATTCCCCACTCCTCCACTTGCAGCTGCTGGAATGGCCTTGGGTCAGCCAGAGCTCTCTTATCTGGGAGAACCGGGTTGGATTCCCCACTCCTCCACTCGCAGCTGCTGGAATGGCCTTGGGTCAGCCAGAGCTCTCTTATCTGGGAGAACCGGGTTTGATTCCGAGGCTCCGAGCCTGTCTTCGGATTATACGCTGGATGACTTCGACCCCCTCAGCCTGGAGGAAGTTGACAGGATACTCTTAGCGGCTCGCCCAACTACCTGTAAATTGGACCCATGCCCTTCCTGGCTTATTAAATCTTGCCAGGGTGACCTTAGATATCCTATACGGGATATCATAAATAGATCCCTGAGGGAAGGGCACTTTCCAACGCCACTCAAAGAGGCCGTGGTCCGTCCCCTCTTAAAGAAACCATCTTTAGATCCGGCCCAATTGGCAAACTATCGGCCGGTCTCAAATTTGCCCTTTTTGGGCAAACTTATCGAGAGGGCAGTGGCGAAGCAGCTGCAGACTTTCCTGGAGGATGCTTCCATCCTTGACCCATTTCAGTCCGGCTTTCGCCCGGGACATGGGACGGAGACGGTGCTGGTCGCCCTAATGGATGACCTTCAACGGCATCTGGATCGGGGCGGCTCGGCGGTGCTGATGTTGTTGGACCTGTCGGCGGCGTTCGACACGGTCGACCATCGGCTACTGAAGGGTCGCCTCGCCGACGCAGGGATTCAGGGGTTGGCTTTACAGTGGCTTTCCTCTTTCCTTGAAGGTCGGGGACAAAGGGTCGCAGTTGGGGGGGAGCTGTCCCGGAGGTGCACACTTGACTGTGGTGTGCCTCAAGGGGCGGTTCTCTCCCCGATGTTATTTAACATCTATATGCGACCTCTTGCCCAGATTGCCCGAAGGTACGGGCTAGGGTGTCATCAGTATGCTGATGACACCCAGCTCTATCTATTGATGGATGGCCAGCCGACCTGCGTCCCGGAAAATCTAGACCGGGCACTATATGCCGTGGCTGAATGGCTCAGACTGAGCGGGCTGAAGCTTAATCCTGCGAAGACAGAGGTCCTTTGCTTGGGTCGCCGTGGTCCGGAAGGGGGAATCCCCCTACCAGCCTTTGACGGTGCGCCGCTGATAGCGGTGGACAGGGTCAGGAGCTTGGGGGTGCTGTTGGAGCCTTCCCTAAAGATGGAGGCTCAGATAGCAGCCGCTGCCAAGTCCGCGTTTTTTCATCTTAGGCGGGCAAGGCAGCTGGCCCCCTTTTTGGAGCGCGACGACCTAGCAACAGTGATCCACGCTACGGTCACCTCGAGGTTAGACTACTGTAATGCCCTCTACATGGGGCTGCCCCTGTCCCGAACTCGGAAATTGCAGCTGGTGCAGAATGCCGCGGCCCGGCTGTTATTAGGTCTCCCAAAGCGGGAACACATTCAGCCGGGTCTTCGGACCCTGCACTGGCTTCCAGTAATATACCGAGTCCGGTACAAGGTGCTGGTTATCACCTTTAAAGCCCTATATGGCTTGGGACCTGTCTACCTGAAGGACCGTCTTTCCCCGCACGTTCCCCAGAGAGTACTGAGGTCGGGAACACAAAATCTCCTTACTATCCCTGGGCCGAAGGAAGCCCGGTTGAAGTCCACCAGAGAAAGGGCTTTCTCTGTTATGGCCCCTACATGGTGGAATCAGCTGCCGGAAGAGGTGAGGGCCCTGCGGGACCTTGTTCAGTTCCGCAGGGCCTGTAAGACGACCCTCTTCCGGCTAGCCTATACTTAGCTTGAGAATTTTACTGTAACTTGCTGGATTCCTTTTATATATAGCTGAAATATTTATGTGTATTAATAACTAGGGTTTTATCTGTTTTATCTGTTTTATCTGTTTTAAATATGGATCCCTTTATATGTGTAATTTTGATGGATCTACTATTGGAAGCCGCCCTGAGCCACTTGTGGGAAGGGCGGGGTATAAATCTTAAATAAATAAATAAATAAATTCCCCACTCCTCCACTCGCAGCTGCTGGAATGGCCTTGGGTCAGCCATAGCTCTTGCAAGAGTTGTCCTTGAAAGGGCAGTTTCTGTCAAAGCCCTCTCAGCCCCACCCACCTCACAGGGTGTCTGTTGTGGGGGGGGGGTAGGCGATTGTAAGCCACTTTGAATCTCTGATTCAGAGAGAAGGGTGGGGTATAAATCTGCAGTCGTCTTCTTCTCCACTCCTCCACTTGCAGCTGCTGGGATGGCCTTGGGTTAGCCAGAGCTCTGGCAGAGGTTGTCCTTGAAAGGGCAGCTGCTGTGAGAGCCCTCTCAGCCCCACCCACCTCACAGGGTGTCTCTTGTGGGGGGAGAAGATATAGGAGACTATAAGCCGCTCTGAGTCTCTGATTCCGAGAGAAGGGTGGGGTATAAATCTGCAGTCTTCTTCTGGCTAACCCAAGAGCACATCAGGAGGTGCATGTGGAATCAAACCCGGTGCTCCCAGATAAGTATCCGTGCACTGAACCACTGTACCAAACTGGCTCTCATGGTTGTGTTATTGGGTGTTTTTACACTGAAAGTTTGTGACTCTCTATCACCGCACTGGAAAGTCACCTCTTACATTACCTAACGTTCTCACAACTCTTTTGCATCGTTGCTGCCCGAAGCATCTGCATTTGTTTCGGTGAGATGAGTTCTGGCACTGCTGCTGCAACGTTTTTCTCAAAACTAGTTTTGATCCGGTCATTTCTCTTCAGGCGTTTCAAACTTGTATTGTAGAAGTTTTAATGCGTTTTAAAAGACTCCTCCAAAAGCCACAAGGTGCAGTAATTTGCATGAGAGCTGACAGCACTTGAAATTTTTACATATCATTGCATGCCTCATCTTGTAATTTAAATGTGTATTGTTTTTGCAGCGCTGACATGATTTCCAAGCAATACATTTAACTAAGCACTGGTATTCCGTCTGCCCTCTGATCAGAGACCACCCCCCCCCAGTTGAAACACTTTCAACAGGCAATATAGAAGTTTGGCTACGCAAAATGAGTACAGCAAATCCACCAATGTAAAAGGAAAATAATTAAAGCGGAACGGTTTAAAAGCGAAAGAATTTTGGAAGATGATACAACAAGAAATCTCAAAAATTTTGGGTTATGACTTTAAGAAAACTGCAGAGACTTTTTTGCTTGGATTACAATTAGAGAAATTTCCAAAGGAAGACAGGACTTTAATTGGTACTTGCTCTCAGCTGCTAGGACATTGTATGCGCAGCTGTGGAAACAGAGAAAAATACCAGAGAAATGGGATTGGATTGTGAAAGTTTTATCGTGGAGTGAGATGGACAAATTAACTAAAACTTTAAGAGACTATGATTTAGACATATTCAAAAAGTAGTGGAAGAAATTTAAAGGATATATGGAGAAAGAGTGGAATGTAAAAAGACATTGGACAATTTTTTAGTATTAATGAGTGAAGAAAAATATTGAACTTTGATTGGTTAGCGGTACCTTTATAATTGAATTTAAATTTATAACTTCAAGGAAGTCAAATACTGGAGGGAGGGGGGGGGCTGAAATATCATATGGGTTAATATAGAAAAGAGACAATTAAATATTGTAACCATATGTTATTAATAAATTGTTAAAACACAAAACAGCCTTTATAATTGTCCACAGCCTGCAGGTGGGTCCTGGGGATCTGGAATTCCAGCTCATCTCCAGGCTGCAGAGGCCCGTTCCGCCAGGGAAAATGGAGGCTGCTGAGGGTGAGGGTGACCTGCAGGCCTTTTTTGAGCAGGAACACGGAGGAACGCAGTTCCAGCTGGCTTGGCATCAGGGGGTGTGGCCTAATATGCAAATGAGTTCCTGCTGGCCTTTTCTCACCAAAAAAGCCCTGTGTGAAAGAATGGTGGGGTTGGGGTGTGTCGCCTAATCTGCAAATGTGTTCCTGCTGGGCTTTCGCAACCCCCCCCCCTCTGTGTGAAACAACAGTGGCATCAGGGGTGTGGCCTAATATGCAAATGAGTTCCTATTGGGTTTCCCCCACAAAAAAGCCCTGAGTGAAACAATGGTGATGTCAGGGGATATGGCCTAATGTGCAAATGAGTTCCTGCTGGGCTTTTTCTACCAAAAAAATCCCTGGTGGCCTGCATGTGCCATTGTGCCCTACTGTGGACCCTTTGCTCCCCAGGCTCCATCCCCAAATCTCCAGAAGTTTCCATAGGCTTGCCAATCCCCAGGTCCCAGCGGGAGTTCTTCCGCTTTCCCAGGCTCCTTCCCACCCCCAGTCAGCTGGCCGGCGGGGGGAAGCCCCGCCCCCAAAGCCACCATGTGATTTTTCCCCTCCGGAGGCTCTGATTGGAAAGGCTTCCTCTTGGGATGGTGTGTCTGTGTTACTTTGAAGAAGTTGGCAGCAACTCATGAGTAGAGAGGCCAATCCGTCGCTTCAGAGTCACCAGAAAACGGGGGGGGGCAGGGGGGGGAGAGAAATGTCTGCTGAGCACTTAATTATTCCCTATGTAGAGATCAATTCTCATAGGGTATAATGGGTAATTGATCTGGAGGTTTCGGGGGCTCTGGGAGAGCTGTTTTTTGAGATAGAGGCACCAAATTTTCAGTATAGTATTTAGTGCCTCTCCCCAAAGTACCCAAAACGATTGGACCAGGGGGTCCAATTCTATGAGCCCCAAAAGAAGGTGCCCCTATCCTTCATTATTTCCTATGGAAGGAAGACATTTAAAAAGGTGTGCTGTTCCTTTAAATGTGATGGCCAGAACTCCCTTGGAGTTCAATTATGCTTGTCACACCCTTGTTCCTGGCTCTGCCCCAATGCCTCCTGGCTCCACCCCCAAAGTCTCCTGGCTCCACCTCCAAAATCCCCAGAGATTTCTTGAACTGGACTCGGCAACCCTAAGTTTCCAACTTGGAGCCGGCAGCTCTCCCCGCCCTCCGCTGCCCAGGGGGAATTGGCAGCCCTCCTCCCAGGGGATCTCCAGGCAAGCCTCCTGATTCCAGAGAGACCCTCCCTCTCCTCGGACTTTTTGGATGGGCATGTGAGTAAAGTAGCTGCAGAGTGTGGAGTCTTCATAGGAAACCATCCCAATTGCTTTGCTGCATAAAGGCTAAGAGATACTATAAGCTAGCAATCCAGGGTCTAGGATAGAAAGCAAGCGTTTATTCGAGCAAATTGTGATTTTAGTGCTTGCTAGGGTTGTCAATCCCCAGGTGGGGGCAGGGGATCCCCCAGTTTGGAGGCCCTCTTCCCGCTTCAGGGTTGTCAGAAAGCAAGGGGAGGGGAGGGAAATGTCTGCTGGGAACTATTTTTCCCTATGGAGATTTATTCCCATAGAAAATAATGGAGAATTGATCCGTGGGTACCTGGGGCTCTGGGGGGGGGCTGTTTATTGAGGTAGAGGCACCAAATTTTCAGTACAGTATCTCGTGCCTCTCCCCAAAATATCCCCCAAGTTTCAAAACGATTGGACCAGGGGGTCCAATTCTATGAGCCCCAAAAGAAGGTGCCCTTATCCTTCATTATTTCCTATGGAAGGAAGGAATTGAAAAGGTGTACAGTCCCTTTTAATGTGATGGCCAGAACTCCCTTTGGAGTTCAATGATGCTTGTCACAGCCTTGATCTTGGCTCCACCTCTAATGTCTCCTGGCTCCACCCCCAAAGTCTCCTGGCTCCGCTCCCAAAGTCCCCAGATATTTCTTAAATTGGACTTGGCAACCCTATGATGGCTCAAGGAGGAGGGACTGTGCCAAAGCTCTGCAGGGGCTTGGCTCTCTCACAACCACCAGGGGCACGTGCAGAGACGGGCACCTTTTCCTAGGCCCAAGCTCCCGCCAGCCAGCTGGCAGTGCCAACAAACCCCACCTCCCAATGGGGTGATGAAAAAGGCTGTAGGCACTGGCCTAGGGCCCCAGGCCGGTTCCCCTCTGTTTCCGCCTTGCTTGCAGCCCTCGCAGCCTGCCCCCACAGCTAGCAACTGAGCCACTCTTTGCACACCTTGCCTGGTTGCAGCTGCTGCTGGTGTGGTCGCCACGTTCACCTCTCTCTGCCTCTCCCCCGCAGCTTTGTCAGAGGGGCTTTTGAGAAGGGGCCTGCGGGCTGCAGCGGGGGCCACAGTTTGCGGTGGGGGCGCTCCAACGCTGAGATAATTTGCAAGGCCCTTCCCCTCCGAGATTTTGACTACTTGGGGGCCTCCACAGGGGTTAATCCAGCACCGTGAACCAGCTCCGTGCTTGAAATGGGTTCTCTGCAGAAGCTGAGCAGGAGAAAGGAGAAGCCGCAATATCCTGCCTGGCATTTCCCGCAGGTGGGAAATCATCTCTGGAGACCGTAATAATCATGATCGTCGCTCACCCCGCGCAGGAGAGAATAAATCCCACGTAACAAACTTCGGGGGGGGGGGGGAGGGGGGGAGGAGGAGGGCACAAAGAGCCTGCAACCAGGTAATTTTACATTCTGTTGCTACCTGCCCGGTTTCAACATTAATAACCTCGGGGTGTAAAATCACTGCATTTTAAAATTTCATTACATCTTTATGTCACGGGACATCAAGCAGAAGAAAACCTAATTAAATTACCCAAAATTATGGCCTTGGCTCCTTGCCAGCAGAGATAAGAAGGCACAAGAGAGACCGGTGGGGGGAGGGGAATGGAGTCACAGCACAGGTGCAGGTAAGGTTGCCAGCCTCCAGGCGGACTCTGGAGCTCTCCTGGAATTACAACTGATTCCCAGAGGACAGAGATCAGTTCCCCCTCCCCTCCCCAAACCCCACCCTCTTCAGGCTCCACCCCTAAAAGTCTCCAGGCATATCCCAACCCAGAGCTGGCAACCTGATGTTGGAGGGTCTGGAGGACTGGGAGGGTTCTGAGGCTGCTGGCTGTGGCTGGTTGCCTGCCAGAGGGATGATAGTATCATAGAGTTGGAAGGTACCCCCAAAGGCCATGTAGTCCAACCCCCTGCACAGTGCAAGAAACTTACAAACACTTCCCCCCTAAATTCACAGGATCTTCATGACTGTCAGATGGCCATCTAGCCTCTGTTGGAAAACCTCCAGGGAAGGAGAGCCCATCATTTCCCGAGGAGGAAGCCTGTTCCACTGAGGAACCGCTGTAATGGTCAGGAAGTTCTTAGAATCACAGAGTTGGAAGGGACCTTCAGGGTCATCTAGTCCAACCTCCTGCACAATGCAGGAAACTCACAAAGACCTCCCCCTAAATCCACAGGATCCTCATTGCTATCAGATGGCCATCTAGCCTCTGTTGAAAAACCTCCAAGGAAGGAGAACCCACCACCACCTCCCGAGGAGGAAACCTGTTTCACTGAGGAACCGCTCTAATGGTCAGGCAGTTCATAGAATCACAGAGTTGGAAGGGATCTCCAGGGTCATCTAGTCCAACCCCCTGCACAATGCAGGAAACTCACAAAGACCTTCCCCTAAATTCACAGGATCCTCATTGCTGTCAGATGCCCATCTAGCCTTTGTTTAAAAACCTCCAAGGAAGGAGAGCCCACCACCTCCCGAGGAGGAAGCCTGTTCCACTGAGGAACTGCTCTGAGTGTCAGGAAGTTCTTCCTAATGTTTAGCCGAAAACGCTTTTGATTTAACTTCAACCCATTAGTTCTGGTCCTGCCTTCTGGGGCCACAGAAAACAATTCCACACCTTCCTCTATAGGACAGAAGAAGAAGAAGATATTGGATTTATATCCTGCCCTCCACTCCGAAGAGTCTCAGAGCGGCTCACAATCTCCTTTACCTTCCTCCCCCACAACAGACACCCTGTGAGGTGGGTGGGGCTGGAGAGGGCTCTCGCAGCAGCTGCCCTTTCAAGGACAACCTCTGCCAGAGCTATGGCTGACCCAAGGCCATGCTAGCAGGTGCAAGTGGAGGAGTGGGGAATCAAACCCGGTTCTTCCAGATAAGAGTCCGCACACTTAACCACTACACCAAACTGGCTCTCCAGCCCTTCAAGTACTTGAAGGTGGTGATCCTATCACCTCTCAGCCGCCTCCTCTCCAGGCTAAACATCCCCAGCTCCTTCAACCTTTCCTCATAGGACTTGGTCTCCAGACCCCTCACCATCTTCGTCCTCCTCTGGACCTGTTCCAGCTTGTCTAGATCCTTCCTAAAATATGGTGCCCCAAACTGAACACAAGACTCCAGGGGAGGTCTTACCAGAGCAGAGTAAAGCAATACCATCATTCAGGGCTGGATCTGGGGTGGGGGGGGGGGCAGAGGGGGGCTCGCCCCAGGCGCCGACGGAGGGGGGGCGCCAAATTGGGTATGGAATCCATTGTATTCTATAAGATAGAATGGCCCATAAGGGGGCATCATTTTTTAATTTTGCCCCCCCCCTCAAAAAACACATAGATCCCATGTGGACAAAGGGGACCCAATCGATGTTGTTTACCTTGACTTCCAGAAAGCTTTTGATAAAGTTCCTCATCAAAGGCTCCTTAGTAAGCTCGAGACTCATGGAGTAAAAGGACAGGTCTTCTTGAGGATCAAAAACTGGCTAATTAATAGGAAGCAGAGAGTGAGTATAAATGGGCAGTCTTCGCAGTGGAGGACAGTAAGCAGTGGGGTGTCGCAGGGCTCAGTACTGGGTCCCATTCTCTTTAACTTGTTCATTAATGATCTGGAGTTGGGAGTGAGCAGTGAAGTGGCCAAGTTTGCGGATGACACTAAAATGTTCAGGGTGGTGAGAACCAGAGAGGATTGTGAGGCAATCCAAAGGGATCTGTTGAGGCTGTGTGAGTGGGCGTCAACGTGGCAGATGAGGTTCAATGTGGCCAAGTGCAAAGTAATGCACATTGCAGCCAAGAAGCCCAGCTGCAAATACAAGTTGATGGGGGTGTGAACTGGCAGAGACTGACCAAGAGAGATGGAGAAAGCAGAGAAAGAAGTCCTTTTCTCCCTTTCTCACAATACAAGAACTCGTGGGTATTCAATGAAATTGCTGAGCAGTCAGGTTAAAACGGATAAAAGGAAGTCCTTCTTCACCCAAAGGGTGATTAACATGTGGAATTCACTGCCACAGGAGGTGGTGGCGGCTACAAGCATAGCCAGCTTCAAGAGGGGATTGGATAAAAATATGGAGCAGAGGTCCATCAGTGGCTATTAGCCACAGTGTGTGTATATATGTATATATATATATGTGTGTGTGTGTGTGTGTGTATGTGTATACACACACACATATTGGCCACTGTGTGACACCGAGTGTTGGACTGGATGGGCCATTGACCTGATCCAACATGGCTTCTCTTATGTTCTTATGTTCTAGTATGGCTAGTGGTAGGGCCAGCCCTGGGTGTGGTTCTCTGATTCCATTTTTGGTCCCCTGACCAGCTGAGCTGGCAAGAGTTAGGAGAGCTTTTATTTTACCTGACAAGTAGCTGAAATGTTCGATGACATCATGGTAATAGAATCAAGTGATAGGCTGGTAAGAGTTTTTGGGGTTTTTTAAGGCAATAAGGTCACTTGTGGGCTGAACTTCCCCCACAAGGCCAAGGGAAAAACTGGTTTCTCTTCTGTCTAGCTTGCTGCCCCTATAGTGACAACCTGGATCCCATCAGAGGCCTTGTGCTTTTCTATCGAGGGACCGATGCCCAGTGTGGTGTGCCACCCATCAGCTACCTTGCCCTGCCAGGTGATAGTTGGCTGCAGGAGATCATGGAATCAAAGAGTTGGAAGGGACCTCCAGGGTCATCTAGTTCAACCCCCTACACAATGCAGGAAACTCACAAACACCTCCCCCTAAATTCACAGGATCCCCATTGCTGTCAGATGGCCATCTAGCCTCTGTTGTAAAACCTCCAAGGAAGGAGAGCCCACCACCTCCCGAGAAAGCCTGTTCCACTGAGGAACCGCTCTAACAGTCAGAAAGTTCTTCCTAATGTTGAGCCGGAAACTCTTCTGATTTAATTTCAACCCATTGTTTCTGGTCCTACCTTCCAGGGCCACAGAAAACAATTCCATCCCATCGTCTCTATGACAGCCCTTCAAGGACTTGAAGATGGTGATCCTATCACCTCTCAGCCGCCTCCTCTCCAGGCTAACTTCTGCCCCATCCTCTAGGAGCTGATTCAAGAGCCAGGCAGCGTAGCAGGAGGGAGAGGCTCCTTCCGGGCCAGGGAATAAATCACTCTCTTGGGCACCTGGCTGGTTACACCCTGCTGTGCCACCTCGTTTGGCAGGCTTCATTTCCTGTTGCCTCTCCAGCAGGTCCAGAAGGGCGTCTGCAACTCTCTTCTGCCAGTCCTCTGTCGTGGATTTCATGCTAGCTCTGAACAAAACTGGTGTTGTCCTTTCCCTGGACCAGATCCACGGAAACTTGAATGCCTGATTTTCCAGGGGGATGGAAAGTCTCATCAAGTTGCGGCTGGCTTATTGTGACCCCTAACGGGGGCTTTCAAGGCAAGAGACATCCAAAGGGCTCGTCACAGCCTGTTTCTATGTATATCCCCCTCCCCACCCAAAAAAAATCTATTGCAGGGGTGGCCAAACTTACTTAATGTAAGAGTCACATATAATAAACATCAGATGTTGGAGAACCACAACATTTGGGGAGGGACGGTAGTAGAGCATCTGCTTGGTAAGCAGGAGGTCCCAGGTTCAATCCCTGGCATCTCCGAAAAAGGGTCCAGGCAAATAGGTGTGAAAAACCTCAGCTTGAGACCCTGGAGAGCCGCTGTCAGTCTGAGTAGACAATTCTGACTTTGATGGACCAAAGAGGGTCTGATTCAGTATACGGCAGCTTCACATGTTCATATGTTCACAAGACATGAACACCTGATGTTTGAGAACTGCAAGACAAGGAAGGAAGATGGGGAAGAGGTGGAAAGAAAACAACTTTAACTTTAAATGCATTCTCCAAGCTGCTGGATGGCTTGGCAAAGGGATTTAAAGAGAGAAATGCCTTCTCCAAGCTGGCCGACAGGGCAGTGGGGTCTTCGAGAGCCACACAATATGTGTGAAAGAGCCACATGAAAGAGCCAGTTTGGTGTAGTGGTTAAGTGTGCGGACTCTTATCTGGGAGAACCGGGTTTGATTCCCCACTCCTCCACTTGCAGCTGCTGGAATGGCCTTGGGTCAGCCAGAGCTCTCTTATCTGGGAGAACCGGGTTTGATTCCCCACTCCTCCACTTGCACCTGCTGGAATGGCCTTGGGTCAGCCATAGCTCTGGCAGAGGTTGTCCTTGAAAGGGCAGCTGCTGTGAGAGCCCTCTCCAGCCCCACCCACTTCACAGGGTGTCTGTTGTGGGGGGAGAAGATATAGGAGATTGTAAGCCGCTCTGAGTCTCTGATTCAGGTAGAAGGGCGGGATATAAATCTGCAATTCTTCTTCTTCTTCTTCTTCTTCTTCTTCTTCTTCTTCTTCTTCTTCTTCTTCTTCTTCTTCTTCTTCTTCTTCTTCTTCTTCTTCTTCTTCTTCTTCTTCTTCCCAAGCCGCAGTTTGGCCATCCCAGGGGGCGTGCCGCTCACCCCCACTTCAGGTTCCTACAGCTACCTTTCTTTCCTCACAAGTGTTTTGACCCCTATAGATGGGGAGGAGAACAGGGAAGAGGTGGAAAGAAAGCAACTTTAACTGCAAGTGTATTCTCCAAGCCACCGGCTGGCTTGGTCTGGAGAAGTGATCTAAAGAGACAAATGCCTTCTCCAAGTTAGCCGACAGTGCAGTGGGGGCTTTGAGAGCCACACAATATGTGTGAAAGAGCCACAGTTTGGCCACCCCTGGTCTGGATTCTGCTTGTAGACTCCTCGGGGGCAAAGAGCGGAGTCAAGGAGGGTTTTAGTGACTCTGGGACTCCAGGCAGCACTTGAGGACAGGCCCCCACAATCACAGCGGGGAAGTGTCGCCCACAAGGAGAGAGAAGGAGAAAGAACCCCCCCCCCAGCCCACCTGCCCTTCTCATGACACAGTTTGGGGATTGGCAGGGCGTGGGGTAGGGTTGCCAACCTCCTCATGAGGCCTGGAGATTTCATGCTATTACAACTGAGCTCCACACAATAGAATCAAAGAATCACAGAGTTGGAAGGGACCTCCAGGGTCATCTAGTCCAACCCATTGCACAATGCATGAACTTCGCAAATACCCCCCTCCCCAAAACATCCCCAGTGACCCATGGAATGTACGACATTTGTCGCTGTTTTAAATCAGTTTTATGAAATATTTTATGGATATGAAAGCCACTCTGAGCCTGCTTCAGCGGGGAGGGAGGGATATAAGTCAAATAAGTAAGTAAGTAAATAAGTGCTCCATGCCCAGACGATAGCAAAAACCTCCAGGGTCCTTTTCCAGATCAGTTCCCCTGGAGAAAATGGCTGCTTTTGAGGGTGGACTCTATGGCACTGTATTCTGCTGAGGCCACTCCCCTCCCCAAACCCCACCCCCATAGGCCCCACCCCCACGGTCTGCAGGTGTTTTCGAACACAGAGCTGGAGCCACATCAGCTGGGCATCAAGTAGCTTCCACGTGAACTGACTTACACGCTCCATTTACCTTCAGAGGCCCAGCTGGGAATTATTAGGAAGGGAATTGAAAACAAATCAGCCAGTATCATAATGCCCCTGTATAAATCGATGGTGCGGTCTCATTTGGAATACTGTGTACAATTCTGGTCACTGCACCTCAAAAAGTATATTATAGCATTGGAAAAAGTCCAGAAAAGGGCAACTAGAATCATTAAAGGGTTGGAACACTTTCCCTATAAAGAAAGGTTAAAACGCTTGGGGCTCTTTAGCTTGGAGAAACGTCGACTGTGGGGTGACATGATAGAGGTGTAATGCTGTGGACCAAAATTATATATGGTTCCTCTTAATTTTAAGTTTGGGCAGGCTGGAGGCCTGCTTATGAATTTTTAAATGTTTTTTTTTTTTTTTGGCAAAGCCTAGAACCTAAAGGTCAGGCCCATTAGAGAGGGCCTTGAGTTGGTGCACCTGCAGATTTGTTGCCCAGGGAACTGAAGGGAGACACCTGTGGCTGACACCCATATCTGGGTCTCATTAATGCTATTTTGTGGAGTTGAGTTCTGATTGGGTTTTTCGAATCTATCCGGGAGGGCTCCTTAAGAATAAAAGATTACCTTTTTCTTTGTTCTGGGCCCTCTACGGGACGATTGGACTAGACTCTGGGACCCTAGACTCTACGCTGGGGCTCTTTGTTTGTGGATTCAATGGACTTTGTTGCCTGATTTCTTTGGAACCATATGGTGCCTTTAGTTAAGTATATTTTGCAACGTTATTGTTTTGGCTCACTGCTCTTAATGATAATTTTTAAGCCTATCTTTAAATAAACTCTTTTTTGGTTTTAAAAAAGAGCTTTCTTGTCGCTTTGTGTGGGGGGTTGTAGCAACATGCCAAAAGCTTACTCGACCGCCCCGAAGGTCGCCTAATCTACCAAATAAGAAAAAATATCTTGTCTGGGGAACTCCCGGCCACATCTGCTGTGGTTGGGCTTTCGCTGGTTTTAGAGGATAAAACTCTGAGGTTGGGCTGGGATCTCAGAGTGAAAAAAGTAATCCAGCCTGGTGGCAGTTTACCCCAGGATCCGGTTTTGGGCCTGGATATTTGGATTTTTGTTTGAGCCACCATTCTAACGGCCCGCCTGGTCTCGGTCATAAGGGTCGGACCGTTACATGCCCTTTCAATGAGAGCTATGGCTGACCCAAGGCCATTCCAGCAGCTGCAAGTGGAGGAGTGGGGAATCAAACCTGGTTCTCCCAGATAAGAGAGCTCTGGCTGACCCAAGGCCATTCCAGCAGCTGCAAGTGGAGGAGTGGGGAATCCAACCCGATTCTCCCAGATAAGAGAGCTCTGGCTGACCCAAGGCCATTCCAGCAACTGCAAGTGAAGGAGTGGGGAATCAAACCTGGTTCTCCCAGATAAGAGAGCTCTGGCTGACCCAAGGCCATTCCAGCAACTGCAAGTGGAGGAGTGGGGAATCAAACCTGGTTCTCCCAGATAAGAGAGCTCTGGCTGACCCAAGGCCATTCCAGCAACTGCAAGTGAAGGAGTGGGGAATCAAACCTGGTTCTCCCAGATAAGAGAGCTCTGGCTGACCCAAGGCCATTCCAGCAACTGCAAGTGGAGGAGTGGGGAATCAAACCTGGTTCTCCCAGATAAGAGAGCTCTGGCTGACCCAAGGCCATTCCAGCAACTGCAAGTGGAGGAGTGGGGAATCAAACCTGGTTCTCCCAGATAAGAGAGCTCTGGCTGACCCAAGGCCATTCCAGCAACTGCAAGTGGAGGAGTGGGGAATCAAACCTGGTTCTCCCAGATAAGAGTCTACACACTTAACCACCACACCAAACTGGCTCTGATCATTCTCCTTTGCTGTCGTTGCCACCCAAAACTCCTTCTTGGAAGGTCCACCTAGCTCTACCACTTGCCCTTCTTTTCGATTTCTTTTCCATGATGCCCTTGCCAGACTTCCTTCCCATCTCCAGAGGCAAAGGAGTGCCATAAAAATATGGAGCAGAGGTCCATCAGTGGCTATTAGCCGCAGTGTGTGTGTATATATATTTGGCCACTGTGTGACACAGAGTGTTGGACTGGATGGGCCATTGGCCTGATCCAACATGGCTTCTCTTATGTTCTTATGTTCAGCTCAGTGTCTGAGGCTGGATGGGTAGCAACCAGAGAAAGTGCTTTGTTGATCTTGGCCCCAAAATTTTGGGACTCCCTTCCCAGGGAGGCTCATCTGTCTCCGTTGATCAGTGTCTTCCACCAGCAGGTGAAAAAGACTCTTGTTTTGCTTGACGTGCCCCACTATCAGTTACTGGCTCTCTTTCCTGCTTTTCATGTTGTTTGTTTTTATATGTGCGTTTATAGGATTCTTTTAAAACTTTAAAAACATTTTTAATTGTTCTAATGTTGTCATGTTAGCTGGCTTGGGGGAGGGGGGTGAATCAGGTGGGGAGGCGACATAAACAAGTTTTGAATTAAAAAAAATGAGTTTATGAATCGGATGTAAAACCACAATGCTCATTTGTATAACAAATGCCTCTCCACAGCCTCAGAGACCTTCCCCCATCCAAGAATCAGAAGCACTGAAGCCTGGATCGGAGGATCCCAACATGCAAAGTGCCAAATGGACCATTAAGAGAAGCCATGTTGGATCAGGCCAAAGGCCTGTCCAGTCCAACACTCTGTCACACAGTGGCCAAAAAACCCAGGTGCCATCAGGAGGTCAATAAGAACATAAGAGAAACCATGTTGGATTAGGCCAGTGGCCCATCCAGTCCAACACTCTGTTATCACACAGTGGCCAAAAACCCAGGTGCCACCAGGAGGTCCACCAGTGGAGCCGGTCACTGCCCATTCAGCTCTGGGTCTTCGTAACAATCCCAGCAAGCACCAGGCAACCATCAGGGATCTTAGAATGCTTGTGGGGGGGAGAGCACCCCCTGCTTCAGCTCTACAAGCCTCCTGGGGAGAGAGCAGTTGCCTGCCCATTGGAGGGGATCGGAGAACTCATCAGATACCTCCCAGGGGCACAGCGGAGAGCCTGTTGTAAAGGGAAGGGCATAAAGAAACAACAGATCTGAAACTTGGAAACTCACTTAATCTGCAGTTGCTTTACTGCTCAGCAGGAAGAGCCCCGTGGTGCAGAGTGTTAAAGCTGCAGTATTGCAGTCCTAAGCTCTGCTCATGACCTGAGTTCGATCCCCGGCAGAAGCTGGGTTTTCAGGTAGCCGGCTGGAGGTTGACTTAGCCTTCCATCCTTCCGAGGTCGGTCAAAGGAGTTCCCAGCTTGCTGGGGGGAAAGAGTAGATGACTTGGGAAGGCAATGGCAAACCACCCCGTAAGAAGTCTGCCGTGAAAACGTTGTGAAAGCAATGTCACCCCAGAGCTGGAAACGACTGGTGCTTGCACAGGGGACCTTTCCCCTTACTGCTCAGCAGGTGAAAGCCTGACAATGGTAGGAGGTGGCAGAGGGGAGGGGAAAGAGCCCAATTCTCACTCAGAGATAGGGTTGCCAGGTCCAATTCAAGAAATACCTGGGGACTTTGGGGGTGGGGCCAGGAGACTTTGTGGGGTGGAGCCAGGTTGTGATAAGCATAATTGAACTCCAGAGGGAGTTCTGGCCATCACATTTAAAGCAACCACACTGCTTTAAATGCCTTCCCTCCATTTGGAAAAATGAAGGATAGGGGCACCTTCTTTGGGGGCTCATAGAACTGGACCCCCTGGACCAAGAGGGTGTCTTGAGGAGAGTCGTTGAATGCTATGCTGCAAATTTGGTGCATCTACCTCAAAAAACGCCCCCCCCCCCCCCGCTTTAGCCCCAGATACCTGTGGATCAATTTTCCATTATACCCTATGGGAATAGTTCTCCATAGGGAATAACGGAGTGCCCAGCAGACATCTCCCTCCCCCCCACTTTCTGATGACCCTGAAGCGGGGGGACGGCCTCCAAAGTGGGGGATCCCCTGCCCACATATGGGGATTAGGCAAAGCAAGAAAACACCGCGGACCGAATGTTGCAATATAAGTGCAAAACACTATTTTACTCAACCGCTTTGTCACTGTAATTCTTAAACGTCCTTCAAAGCAAGTAAACAGTCCTTAGTAGAAACTCAAACTTTAAATGTTGCCAGCTGTGAAACTCTGCTGTCTTCTTGTCTTTCTGTGGAGAGACGCAGATAGCCCGGCTGCTCCTCTTTGAAGAGTAATTCAACAGGGGCAGTAGCAGCAACACGACTCCTAGGTTCAAGTTCGTGTTTCCTTTACACTTCCTCTGGCCACTGTTTTTACACTCCGGAACCCGTGCTTAGGCAACAGCTCACAGTCATATCTTATCAGTATGCATGAACCATTCGTGCATACTGATAAGATATGACTATGAGCTGCTGCCTACAAAAAGACAAAAGACAAAGACAGCAGATTTTCATACCTGGCAACATTTAAGAAGAAGAAGAAGACATTGGATTTATATTCCGCCCTCCACTCAAGAGTCTCAGAGTGGCTCACAATCTCCTTTACCTCCCCCCCACAACAGACACCCTGCGAGGTGGGTGGGGCTGAGAGGACTCTCACAGCAGCTGCCCTTTCAAGGACAACCTCTGCCAGAGCTATGGCTGACCCAAAGCCATTCCAGCAGCTGCAAGTGGAGGAGTGGGGAATCAAAGCTGGTTCTCCCAGATAAGAGAGCCATGACTGACCCAAGGCCATTCCAGCAGCTGCAAATGGAGGAGTGGGGAATCAAACCCGGTTCTCCCAGATAAGAGAGCTGTGGCTGACCCAAGGCCATTCCAGAAGCTGCAAGTGGAGGAGTGGGGAATCAAACCCGGTTCTCCCAGATAAGAGAGTCATGGCTGACCCAAGACCATTCCAGCAGGTGCAAGTGGAGGAGTGGGGAATCAAACCCGGTTCTCCTAGATAAGAGAGCTCTGGCTGACCCAAGGCCATTCTAGCAGGTGCAAGTGGAGGAGTGGGGAATCAAACCCAGTTCTCCCAGATAAGAGAGCTCTGGCTGACCCAAGGCCATTCCAGCAGCTGCAAAAGGAGGAGTGGGGAATCAAGCCCGGTTCTCCCAGATAAGAGTCCACGCACTTAACCAATGCACCAAACTGGCTCTCTAAAATTTAAAGTTTGAGTTTCTACTAAGGACTGCTTACCTGCTTTGAAGGACATTTAAGAATTACAGTGTTTTGCACTTATATTGTTATATTGCAACATTTGGTGCGCGGTGTTTTTCTTGCTTTGCTTAAACTCCACATTGCAAGTTTCTTATTTACTGCCCACCTGCGGATTGGCAACCCGAGTCCCAGAAGGCAGTGGAAACCCTTCAGCTGGCTTTCAGGCACCCGCCTGGGCTCAGTTTTGCTGCTGCCAGAAGTTCACCGTCCCCTGGAGAGCAGGATGACCTGTGAATGATCCAGGGCAGCCAGTGGCAGAAGGCCTGGTGGTGGGATCCCATATTCCTGCAGAGTACACCAGGGCCAGACTTAGGCTGTCTGGCCCTGTAGGCGAGGCTAACTTCTGGCACTCCCCTCTGCACGGATGACATCACTGAGTCACATGGGGGGCACCCAGTTCAGTGCCCCCAGAAGGCTGGCGCCCTAGGTGATTGCCTAGTTTGCGTAGTGGCAGAGATTGCCAGGATAGCAGCTGCCGGGCTAAGCCTTCTCCTTTAGCCCCTCAAACTCCCCTTGGGGGACCAGAGTGCTTTGTCATCTTTTTTTTGCCTGCTGGAAGCCATCCGTCTCTTTCCAGCCGGGGCCGCTTCCCTTCCCCCACCTCGCCGCTTCTCTTTCTGATTGCCAGCCTCACAAGGTGGGGGTGGGGGGGCAACCTGGCCAAGGGAAAGAACATGAGGTGACATTGCTGGATGACTTTCCTGCCGTCTCTTGATGGGGAGCCATAAATCACCCCGCGGAGTTTATGGAGACTTTATGTATCTCTGCTTAGACAGAATAAAAAAAATATTCTGAAGGGTGGCGGTGACAGGTTAATAATCGAGCGCCTGGGAGAGATGAAATTAGCAGGGGGCCCGGGCTGGAGTTGGCCTCCTTCCAAGCGGCAGGCGAGTGCCCCCCCCCCCCCCCGGTCCAGCAATCACTGCCAGGGAGATGGGTAGACCTCTGGGATCCTGAAGAAGAAGACGACGACTGCAGATTTATACCCCGCCCTTCTCTTTGAATCAGAACATAAGAGAAGCCATGTTGGATCAGACCAATGGCCCATCCAGTCCAACACTTTTATTATTTATTTATTTATTTGTAATTTGTATCCCGCCCTTCCCACCAGGTGGCTCAGGGCGGCTTACAGCATATAAAATCTAACATAAGAATATAAAAATTTAAACATTTCACACAGTTTACATAGTTAAAAATTTAAACATTTCTCACAGTTTACATAGTTAAAACATTAAAACATACAGCAATCTTATAAAAACTACACTCAGTTTCAAGTTTAAAGTGCCGGTTAGTTGTAAGCCAGCCAGAAGAGGACTGTCTTACAAGCCCTGCGGAATTGAGCGAGATCCCGCAGGGCCCTTACCTCTTCCGGCAGCTGGTTCCACCAGGAAGGGGCCATTACGGAGAAGGCCCTATCCCTAGTAGATTTCAAACGGGCTTCCTTTGTGGCCAAAATACATATATATTTATACACACACACACACACACACACACACACTGTGGCTAATAGTCACTGATGGACCTCTGCTCCATATTTTTATCCAATCCCCTCTTGAAGCTGGCTATGCTTGTAGCCCCCCCACTTCCTGTGGCAGTGAATTCCACATGTTAATCACCCTTTGGGTGAAGAAGGACTTCCTCAGCAAGAAGTACTGCCCAGCAATTTCATTGAATGCCCACGAGTTCTTGTATTGTGAGAAAGGGAGAAAAGGACTCCTTTCTCTACTTTCTCCATCCCATGCATAATCTTGTAAACCTCTATCATGTCACCCCGCAGTCGACGTTTCTCCAAGCTAAAGAGCACCAAGCGTTTTAACCTTTCTTCATAGGGAAAGTGTTCCAAACCTTTAATCATTCTAGTTGCCCTTTTCTGCACTTTTTCCAATGCTATAATATTCTTTTTGAGGTGCGGTGATCAGAATTGCACATAGTACTTCAAATGAGACCGCACCATCGATTTATACAGGGGCATTATGATACTGGCTGATTTGTTTTCAATTTCCTTCCTAATAATTCCCAGCATGGCGTTGGCCTTTTTTATTGCAATAACATACTGTCTTGACATTTTCAGTGAGTTATCTACCACGACCCCAAGATCTCTGCCAGTTCACACCCCATCGACTTGTATTTGTAGCTGGGATTCTTGGCCCCAACGTGCATTACTTTGCACTTGGCCACATTGAACCTCATCTGCCATGTTGACGCCCACTCACCCAGCCTCAACAGATCCCTTTGGAGTGCCTCACAATCCTCTCTGGTTCTCACCACCCTGAACAATTTAGTGCCATCTGCCAACTTGAGACTCAGAGCAGCTTACAATCTCCTTTATCTCCTTCCTCCACAACAGACACCCTGTGGGGTGGGTGGGGCTGAGAGGGCTCTCACAGCAACTGCCCTTTCAAGGACAACTCCTGCGAAAGCTATGGCTAACCCAAGGCCATTCTAGCAGCTGTAGGTGGAGGAGTGAAGACGCAACTGTTGTGTGGAGAAAGGGAATGGGGGGGGCAGTGTGCAGCTTTTCTCACCTGCCCACAATAAAACATTGCCTTCAACACCCCTCCCTCCTTCAAAGTGGCAAAGCAAAGGCATTTTCCAGTGCAGCATTTTCATGGACAGCTCCAGGGGTCATTTTCTAGAAAAAGAGGTGCCTGAGCTCATTAGCACAACCCGTTTGCACAACTAATTTGCATATGCCACACACCCCTGACATCAGCGGAAGGGGTACTAAAATATATCAGCTCAGCATCCACCTTAAAATGCTTCTTGAATTAGAATTGTTATAATAAAACCTTACTCCCATCATACTTTTAAAATTACTTTCTCTCGTGTGGCTGCAGTGGCATGAGGAAGATTTCCATCAGCCTGAAGAAGAAGAAGATATTGGATTTATATCCCGCCCTCCACTCCGAAGAGTCTCAGAGCGGCTCACAATCTCCTTGACCTTCCTCCACCACAACAGACACCCTGTGAGGTGGGTGGGGCTGGAGAGGGCTCTCACAGCAGCTGCTCTTTCAAGGACAACCTCTGCCAGAGCTATAGCTGACCCAAGGCCATGCCAGCAGGTGCAAGTGGAGGAGTGGGGAATCAAACCCGGTTCTCCCAGATAAGAGAGCTCTGGCTGACCCAAGGCCATTCTAGCAGCTGTAGGTGGAGGAGTGAAGACGCAACTGTTGTGTGGAGAAAGGGAATGGGGGGGGGCAGTGTGCAGCTTTTCTCACCTGCCCACAATAAAACATTGCCTTCAACACCCCTCCCTCCTTCAAAGTGGCAAAGCAAAGGCATTTTCCAGTGCAGCATTTTCATGGACAGCTCCAGGGGTCATTTTCTAGAAAAAGAGGTGCCTGAGCTCATTAGCACAACCCGTTTGCACAACTAATTTGCATATGCCACACACCCCTGACATCAGCGGAAGGGGTACTAAAATATATCAGCTCAGCATCCACCTTAAAATGCTTCTTGAATTAGAATTGTTATAATAAAACCTTACTCCCATCATACTTTTAAAATTACTTTCTCTCGTGTGGCTGCAGTGGCATGAGGAAGATTTCCATCAGCCTGAAGAAGAAGAAGATATTGGATTTATATCCCGCCCTCCACTCCGAAGAGTCTCAGAGCGGCTCACAATCTCCTTGACCTTCCTCCACCACAACAGACACCCTGTGAGGTGGGTGGGGCTGGAGAGGGCTCTCACAGCAGCTGCTCTTTCAAGGACAACCTCTGCCAGAGCTATAGCTGACCCAAGGCCATGCCAGCAGGTGCAAGTGGAGGAGTGGGGAATCAAACCCGGTTCTCCCAGATAAGAGAGCTCTGGCTGACCCAAGGCCATTCTAGCAGCTGTAGGTGGAGGAGTGAAGACGCAACTGTTGTGTGGAGAAAGGGAATGGGGGGGGGGCAGTGTGCAGCTTTTCTCACCTGCCCACAATAAAACATTGCCTTCAACACCCCTCCCTCCTTCAAAGTGGCAAAGCAAAGGCATTTTCCAGTGCAGCATTTTCATGGACAGCTCCAGGGGTCATTTTCTAGAAAAAGAGGTGCCTGAGCTCATTAGCACAACCCGTTTGCACAACTAATTTGCATATGCCACACACCCCTGACATCAGCGGAAGGGGTACTAAAATATATCAGCTCAGCATCCACCTTAAAATGCTTCTTGAATTAGAATTGTTATAATAAAACCTTACTCCCATCATACTTTTAAAATTACTTTCTCTCGTGTGGCTGCAGTGGCATGAGGAAGATTTCCATCAGCCTGAAGAAGAAGAAGATATTGGATTTATATCCCGCCCTCCACTCCGAAGAGTCTCAGAGCGGCTCACAATCTCCTTGACCTTCCTCCACCACAACAGACACCCTGTGAGGTGGGTGGGGCTGGAGAGGGCTCTCACAGCAGCTGCTCTTTCAAGGACAACCTCTGCCAGAGCTATGGCTGACCCAAGGCCATGCTAGCAGGTGCAAGTGGAGGAGTGGAGAATCAAACCCGGTTCTCCCAGATAAGAGTCCGCACACTTAACCACTACACCAAACTGGCTCTCCTGCTTGATAGGTTTTGGTTATTTTCCCAGATTCAAGGGGGTGAGTGTGCTGGTTTGAAGCCTTTGAGTCCAGTGGCACCTTTCAAACCAACAATGTTTCATTCTGGGTCCCCGCGCACACAAAAGCTTCTACCCAGCTTTAAACTTTGCCACCGGACAAACAAACGGAAACTCTGCGCCAGGATAAGAATATCCAAGGCAGATGTTTGTGAGAAACAGCCAGTGGATTCTCTTGGCCACATTCACCATGGTTGCCTTTCTGACTGTTCCTCTTCTCGTAACATTAACACAGAAATGTAGCGGGTGAATCTTTCCCCTTCACTTTATCTTGGCGCTAAATCTCTGCGTTGTCCGGTCAAGGATCGCTACCGTTTATTGGTTCTGGCAGCAATAATAACTAGCTGCCTAACAGGGGGAAACGTTTGCTATCCATTAGGTTCTTATTCTACCCTTCCTTCAAGGGCAGTAAAATGCTTCTTCGTTGCCTCGTGGGAGCCTTCCAGAAGCCCTGCAAGGTAGGCTAAGAGGGAATGACCAGCCTGTCACCTGGTGAGCTTCCCTGAGCTGGAATTTGAACCCAGGACTTGCTGCTCCTCGTCCAGGGGTGTCGAACTCATGAGGGCCAGATCTGACATCAATGCGGCCTTATTGAGCCAGGCCATGTCAGGTTGGGCCAGCCCATGTGTGTACCTATTTAAGATTTGGTAGCGAAGATGGAAGGCTCAAGAAATTCCCACGAAAATGGATTTTGTGGGAAAAGTTTTGGAAAAAGCAGAAGTGGACTTCTTATCCCAGTTGTTGTCTGGGAAATCTAAAGAAGAAGCAAGAAAATATTGGATTAAATTTTATGCCTGGTTAGATAACCAAGACTCTTAAGATTCTCTGATGTGAACTTATTTTTCCTTTCCCCCCTGTATTCTCTCTTCTAAGACCTGTCCTTATTGGAATTGTCAAAATTACTGGAAAATTTTAACAAAAGAAGTATACTATAAAATGTGAAATGGATTTGGTGTAGTTGAGACAAAGATAGTCGGGGACAATTTATATTAAGAAGTTATTGTAGAATTATGATTTTTGAAAGTATTCTTATGCAAAATATTACCGGAATGTATTGTGTGTTCTATTTCCCAATCTCCTATCCCTCTCTTTTTTTCTGAAACTAATAAAACTTTTTGAAAATGAAACTAATAAAACTTTTTGAAAACGATATCAACTTTATAAAGGACACAGACAAACACAATTAAAGATTTTTTTAAAAAAACTTAAAACATGCTTAAAACATTAGCACGGTCTTAAAGGTGCTTTCTTTGTATCTCTCCCATGGGATCCAGGGAACTGGGCAAAGGAAGCTCTACCTGGAGATTTGGGTATCCCCTTCCTTTCTGGGTATCTCCTTTTCTTCCTTCCCCAGGGGACCAGGAGGGAGAGGAGCTTCAGCCAATAGAAGGAAAAGGGACTTGGCTCAGTAGCTCTGCTGTGTGATTGAGAGAGCCTGGAAAAACAAGCTCTGCCTTCCCACTTTCCTCTGCAAGGGAGGAGCCTCAGCCAATGGAGAAAATAGAGTTTCTGCTCTGTAGCTCCTGTGTGATTGAGCAAGCCTTGCAAAGCAAGCTGTTATGCAGAAGGAAGCAAGAGAGAGGGAGAAGGAAGCAGATGACAGTCAGTTACTCGGGGGCCTGATTGGAGCCTTCCGGGGGCCTGATTTGACCCCTGGGCTGCATGTTTGACACTCCTGCACTATATATTTCTGCGCCCTGTTTCCTAGCTCAGTCCCTTGGCCTCTCCAGCACACTGGCTTTCACGTAACAGCCGTGAATTCTCTCCTGTAAACACGGAGACCTTTTGATAACATTTTAAAAGAGTCCGAGTCCCTCTTTGGGGAGGGAGAGAGCTGAGCTAGTGGGGTGCCAGCTGCTGCGGAGGAAGCGCTGGAGGGGAAGGAAGCGATGCTAATAAATTCCTGTAACCAGGGCTGATATATTAAAATCTCTGAATATTTATGGGAAGCTGCTTTTCGCCCTGTTTCTGCCGCCGCTGTCCCAAGGTGAAGGCGGCATTAGCGATTCACCGTTAATCACGCACAAGCGAGCACCCGGTGCGGGGCCCGTCTGGGGAGTCACATTAATTGATTGTGGCATTAGCAAGGAGCATGTGTAGCTCATTAGGAAGAAAGCAGGATTGTTTTATGCCAGAAAGAGCGGTGGGGCTTTGTTTTATGACAAGATAAAGCCCGCCGCGCGGCTTCTAAGCGTCTGAGCTTTGCTCAGTTTTGCCTCTATCCTCCCAAGGTTATCTCTGGAGTCGGGGATGATGGGGAGGCCAAATTCCATCATGCCACCCTCTGCCCGTGGGTAATGGCATTGCAGCGGCTCAGAAGGCTTCATGCCACAGCTATTGAGCCTCTGGCAGCCATGGCCTTGCCCTCGAGGGGAACTGAAGTCTTTCTCTGAAGATTTACAGGAGATAGATGAGTGTGGACAGCGTGGGAAGCATGAGTCCAAGGGACTTTTCAGTCCCCTTAGAATCCTAGAGTTGGAAGGGATCTCCAGGGTCATCTAGTCCAACCCCCTGCACAATGCAGGAAACCCACAAATACCTCCCCCTAAATTCACAGGATCTTCATCGCCGTCAGATGGCCATCTAGCCTCTGTTGAAAAACCTCCAAGGAAGGAGAGCCCACCACCTCCCGAGGAGGAAGCCTGTTCTGCTGAGGAACCGCTCTAATGGTCAGGAAGTTCTTTCTTATGTTGAGCTGGAAACTCTTTTGATTTAATTTCAACCCATTGGTTCTGGTCCTGCCTTCTGGGGCCACAGAAAACAATTCCACACCCTCCTCTAGAATAGATTATAGCTCTTCAAGTCCTTGAAGATGGTGATCATATCACCTCTCAGCCGTCTCTTCTCCAGGCTAAACTTGCTCCTTCAACCTTTCCTCATAGGACTTGGTCTCCAGACCCCTCACCATCTTTGTCGCCCTCCTCTGGACCCGTTCCAGTTTCTCTAGATCCTTCTTAAAATGTGGTGCTCAAAACTGAACACAATACTCCAGGTGAGGTCTTACCAGAGCAGAGTAAAGCAATACCATCACATCATGTGATCTGGACACTATTCTTCTGTGGATACTGCCCAAAATTGCATTTGCCTTTTTAGCCACCGCATCACACTGTTGACTCATGTTCAGCATATGATCCACTAAGACTCTAGATCCTTTTCACACAGACTGCTGCTAAGACAAGTCTCCCCCATCCTATAACCATGCATGCGGATTTTTCCTACCCAAAAGCAGAACTTTACATTTACCCCTGTTAAAATTCATTTTATTGGTTTTAGCCCAGTTTTCCAGCCCATCAAGGTCATGCTGGATCCTGTTTCTGTCTTCTACTGTATTTGCAACCCCTCCCAATTCTCAGAGCACTGGGACCAGTGTTCCCGCTAAGCTGAGTTACTGTGAGCCAGCTCACACATTTTTGTCTTAGCTCAGGAAAAATGCCCCCCAGAGCAAACTAATTCATGCACTAACTCAGAACTTTAATGCCAGTGGCTCACAAAGTAGAATTTTTGTTCATAAGACTCCTCAGAGGAAGTATTGACTGGGACGGAAGGTGACTCAAGGGCAACAGGCCTGGGCACTGTTTCGCTTACAGGACTCCTCAGCCCCAAATATGGCAAATGCAGATCAGATGGCTTTCAAAACAGCTAGGGTTGCCATCTCCGGGTTGGGCAATACCTGGAGATTTGGGGTGGGGGGCACCGGACACTTCCCTCAATTCCGATGAAATGCCACTGACAACTACTCTTTGAGTGCCGTTCTCCAACCAGCTCTTTCTTCACCTAACTATCCTAGAACAAAGTAGGTTCCAGATTTCTAACCTCTTAAAGCATTAGTTATGAAATGTCCCATTTTGTTGACGGTGCTGTTTCACTCTGTGTCGTCCGCTTTGAGTCCACGTGAGACAGGCAGACTAACGTCAATAATTTTTTTTTTTTTTAAAAAATACTCTTAAGTGTTTGAACAGTACAGAAGCAGGTAGTCCCTGCCAGCCATTAAACATGTGAGCTCTGTGGAAATCTGCATCGCATGACACTCTAGGAATCCCCCAAATCTCTATGGCTGTAATCCCCGTTTTGCTCCCATAGCTATGGGAGCTCAGAGATTGAGATGGGATTGTGGGAGGTCTTGGCACCATCCATAGTGGGCAACCTGGCAACGCTACCTTTGAAATCTTTCATGGAGATATTTCATGGAGAGCAGGACCACTGCAGCTGGTATTTGCCACGGCAGCTAAGAATCCAGAGGTACAGACTAGATGGGCCACTGCCCTGATCCAGCATGGTTTCTCTTCTGTTCTTAGGCTCTATATTTCTCGAGGCAACAGGTATGGACAACAGGGGAGGCTGTGACCCACATACGTGGCCTGTGGGGTCTCAGAGGCCTCCAGTTGCCCAGCTTGGAGGTTGGACTTGATGGACCTTTGCTTTGATCCAGTCGCCCTATTTGTGTGTTGCTCCAAGGGTAGAAATGATTGGTGAGACAAAAAACCTTTGCGTTTCTCCTGCCTGGCATTTAAAGGGAGCCTGACCTTCGGGGAGATGTATGAGCTGCCCTAGGCAGCTGTCAGTGGTGGATCACCTGTGTCTTTCATATGGTTTGTGGCTGTGCTGTGAAAATCCTAGAAATTAAAACACAATGGAGCATTGCATTTGAATCACGACTCCCATGGTGCCAATGCTGACTGTAGCTCCTGGGGGAAAGAGAAGAGGAAGAAGTGATTAAGTTTATACCCTGCCCTTCACTCAGAGCGGTTTACAACCTCCTTTCCCTTCCCCTCCCTGCAATAGAAGAAGAAGATACTGGATTTATATCCCGCCCTTCACTCCGAAGAGTCTCAGAGCGGCTCACAATCTCCTTTCCCTTCCTCCCCCACAACAGACACCCTGTGAGGTAGATGAAGATATTGGATTTATATCCCGCCCTCCACTCCAAAGAGCCTCAGAGCGGCTCACAATCTCCTTTCCCTTCCTCCCCCAAAACAGACACCCCGTGAGGTAGATGAAGATACTGGATTTATATCCCGCCCTCCAGTCCGAAGAGTCTCAGAGCGGCTCACAATCTCCTTTTCCTCCCTCCCCCACAACAGACACCCTGTGAGGTAGATGAAGCTATTGGATTTATATCCCTCCCTCCACTGCGAAGAGTCTCAGAGCGGCTCACAAACTCCTTTCCCTTCCTCCCCCACAACAGACACCCTGTGAGGTAGATGAAGCTATTGGATTTATATCCCGCCCTCCATTCTGAAGAGTCTCAGAGCAGCTCACAACCTCCTTTCCCTTCCTCCCCCACAACAGACACCCTGTGAGGTAGATGAAGCTATTGGATTTATATCCCACCCTCCACTCCGAAGAGTCTCAGAGCGGCTCACAATTTCCTTTCCCTTCCTCCCCCACAACAGACACCCTGTGAGGTAGATGAAGATATTGGATTTATATCCCGCCCTCCACTCCGAAGAATCTCAGAGCGGCTCACAATCTCCTTTCCCTTCCTCCCCCACAACAGACACCCTGTGAGGTAGATGAAGATATTGGATTTATATCCCGCCCTCCATTCTGAAGAGTCTCAGAGCAGCTCACAACCTCCTTTCCCTTCCTCCCCCACAACAGACACCCTGTGAGGTAGATGAAGATATTGGATTTATATCCCACACACTTATACACTCTGTGGCTAATAGCCACTGTGGACTTCTGCTCCATATTTTTATCTAACCCCCTCTTGAAGCTGTCTATGCTTGTAGCTGCCACCACCACCTGTGGCAGTTAATTCCACATGTTAATCACCCTTTGGGTGAAGAAGGACTTCCTTTTATCCGTTTTAACCTGACTGCTCAGCAATTTCATCGAATGCCCACGAGTTCTTGTGTTGTGAGAAAGGGAGAAAAGGACTTCTTTCTCTACTTTCTCCATCCAATGCAGAATCTTGTAAACCTCTATCATGTCACCCTGCAGTCGACGTTTCTCCAAGCTAAAGAGCCCCAAGCGTTTCAACCTTTCTTCATAGGGAAAGTGTTCCAAACCTTTAATCATTCTAGTTGCCCTTTTCTGGACTTTCTCCAATGCTATAATATCCTTTTTGAGGTGCGGTGACCAGAATTGTACACAGTATTCCAAATGAGACCGCACCATCGATTTATACAGGGGCATTATGATACTGGCTGATTTGTTTTCAATTCCCTTCCTAGTAATTCCCAGCATGGCGTTGGCCTTTTTTATTGCAATCGCACACTGTCTTGACATTTTCAGTGGTCGTTCGCACTCACCTCCAGCCGGCGCGACCCCCCTCTTCACCACGCAGGATCTGCGCGGATTTCCCACTAAATGCCGCGGAGCAGCCTTTTGCGCCAGAAACTCCCGTCGCAAAAGCCTTTTGCGCCGGAAACTGCTTTTTGGAGGTTTAGGTTTGAGCGGCTTTTGCGCCAGGAGTTTCCGGCGCAAAAGGCTGCTCCGCGGCATTTAGTGGGAAATCCGCGCAGATCCTGCGCGGTGAAGAGGGGGGTCGCGTCGGCTGGAGGTGAGTGCGAAAACGACCAGTGAGTTATCTACCACGACCCCAAGACTCCTTTGATGGAACCATGAAACTTTTGGGGAATTGTTATTGCTATTTAGTCTTCTAATGAACATATTTGTTTCCCAATCCATGAAGGCCCCTGAGAATGTTCTAAAAAAAATCAAGTGGTCCCCGGCCCTAGAAAGGGAGTTTTCTTCCCTCTTCGGCTCTGAAGCACTATGCAGATTAAGGGATTCAATCATAAATTCCAATTCAGATGATTCAATCCTTTCAGGATTTTCATTATTAATTGATTATTGTAGTGCCAAAGCTAAACCGGTGATCTTGTCTAGGTCTAGTTTCTCCAGCTGGTTCGATACAGATTGTTTAGCTTGGAAACAAGAACTGAGAGCTCATTTTAAAGAGGCTTGTCACTCCAAAGACCAATCAAAAATTAAGGCCTACATTGCTTACAAGACAGCCTACCTGGAGCTTACTACATTCAAAAAGAAAGCTTTCTTTCAGAATAAATGGGACCAACTTTACCACTCGATAAAATCTAACGATAATAAGGCCTTCTGGAGAATCATTTCAGGTAATCTAAAAAACAATTCTGTTACTGACCCAAATATCTCTGAGCAAACATGGGTTGATTACTTCTCTAACATTTTTGCTGCCCCATGTGTATCCCCTCCTATCTTAGCAAACCCCTCAGTTACTGATATGCCGGTCTGGCCTCCAGTAACTCTAGAGGAAATCAGTGAGTTATTGAAGGATTTAAAAGCGGGTAAAGCACCTGGCCCTGATGGCCTTCCCGCTGAGGTATTCACAAAGTTTGCCGATTGGTGGCTCTTGCCCCTTGCAAAATTGTTCTCTTTTATCGATCTGCATGGCTCCATCCCTGACTCTTGGCTTGACTCTATAATTATCCCAATATACAAAAAGGGGGGGTTGGAGTTACCAGAAAACTTCCGCCCCATTAGTTTATTATCTATAGTGGGCAAATTGTATGCAAAACATTTAGAACTCCGATTAACTGACTGGATGCGCCTAGGCAACATCATAGGTCCTGAACAGATTGGCTTCTCCAAAGGCAAATCTGCTATGGATCACTGCTGCACTCTGGCCTTCCTTGCTGAAAAATATATGCATACCGGGTCAAAAAAATTATATGCTGCCTTCATCGATTTGAAGGGTGCTTTTGATTCAATAGATAGAGCCCAACTATGGATCAAGCTAGGTTACCTGGGAATGGACCCTCGTTTGCTGTTTCTCTTGAGGAAACTTCATTCTAATACCTTTTGCCAAGTGAAATTTTCTTCTAGCGGTGACTTGACTAGTAAAATCCCAGTGTTAAAGGGGGTAAAACAAGGTTGTGTGCTGGCCCCACATCTTTTTAATTTATTTTTAACTGACCTGGCACAATTTTTGACCCCTATCAATGGTCATCCGCCTAAACTTGCAGGCCGAGCGGTCCCCTTATTACTTTATGCCGATGACACTACCATCCTCTCTTGTACAAGAGTGGGCCTGCAAAGGTATTTGAACGCCTTTTATGACTACTGTAATTGTAATTCACTTACTATCAATTATACCAAATCTAAAGTAGTTGTCTTTTCAAATTGCTGGGGCCCACAGAGATGGTTTATTGGCAATTCAACAATCGAGCAAACAAAAAATTTTAAATACTTGGGGATCACTTTTAACCACAAGTTAAGCTGGGTTTCACATCGTAACAACACCATCAACTTGGCTAAGTGTTCAGCTGCTCAAATTAAACAGTTTTTCTTTGCAAGGGGCAACCAATTAGTTCCAGCAGCTATTAAAGTATTCAAAGCCAAAACGCTTGCCCAAATCCTCTATGGTATCCCTATATGGATCTCAGCTTTTACCAGGAAAGTGGAGGGCATTCAAGCCTCATTCTTTAGACAAATTCTTGGTTTGCCAAAATGTGTGTCCTACTTTGCTCTCTGCTCTGAAGTGGGTCAGTCTTTGGCGGAGACAAAAGCCTGGATTGCAGTGTTTAAATTCTGGCTCAAAATTCATTTTAGAACAGATCCCAACAGCCTTCTTGATTGTATGAAAAGAGACCCATATATTTCGTCCTGGACAGCAGTGCTTCTGTCTAAACTCAATCAATTGGGGTTAGAGGTAGATGATTTTTCTACCTCTGAAGAGTCATATATCTTCAGATGTATTAAACTGAGACTGTGGGAATTGGAGGAAACGAAATTACGGCCAACTCTCCCTTATACTTGCTCTCCAGCTTCCTTAGGTCTTTATGCTTTTTGTGGCAAAATGCCCAATTATCTATCAGACCTAACCACTCCAAGTCATCGCAGGGCATTTATGTTGGCCAGACTAAACGCGTTTCCCTCCAAAGTTTTACAAGGGAGATATCAGCGAGTCCCTTTAGCCGACAGACTTTGCTCCTGTGGAGCGAATACCCCTGACTCAATCCAGCATATATTGCTTGATTGTTCTTTTTACCATAACCTCCGTAAAGATTTATTTGGCAAGCTTTCTTTTTCTCCAGATTTGTCTATTCTGCCACCCTGTTATTATTTATTGAGTGATACTGAGGGGGTGGTTAGTGAGGCTGTGGCAAAATTTCTGGCTGACATCCTTAAATTTAATTCTGACCATGTTTGAATGTATCTGTAAGCTCGGTTTTATTTTGATTTTATCTCCAATGTTTAAATTTTTATATTCTGTGTATTTTTATCTGAATCTATTATGCCATTAAAGGTTTGGTATGGTATGGTAATAACATATTTGTATGATTTGGTTTCAATACATTCTTAGTTATTTGGTCACTATAACTTCGGTTGTGCTGTCTTTATCCTACAAGTGACCTCTCTCCCTTTACCTACCTGGGGATTGACAACCCTATCTGGGGCTAAAGGAGCTTTAATTTTTTAATGGAGTAAACCAGGGGTGGCCAACGGTAGCTCTCCAGATGTTTTTTGCCTACAATGGCTGGGGCTGATGGGAGTTGAAGGCGAAAACATCTGGAGAGCTACTGTTGGCCACCCCTGGAGTAAACTATGGGTTGCACCTCTGCTTTCCTTCCCCCATGTGGGCTGGCATTTGTCAGACCAAGCCAGCAGAGAAGAGGCACTGTGGTTTCTAACTAGATGGTGAGATTTCCTGCTTAAAGCCGAGAAAGGTATGTGAGGTGCTTCAGCAACTGAACGAAGCCCCCAGAGCTCTCTGTTCGTGGGCTGATATTCTCTTCCTCCGCCGGTTGACCCAACAAAACTCCCAAGAGACAGGTCATTAGAGTCTTTTTTGGGGAAATCACTCAACTTGACACGCCTGCTCCAAACACGGGTCACGTTTTGCTGGCTCTCTGGTTTTTGCGGTGCATCCCGAAAGACAGGAGCAGCCGCTGACTCCGCAAAGTTCTCTGCTGCATCCAAGATGAACTTGGCTCCAGTTTTTGAGAAAAGCAGAAATTCACACAGCTGTTGAGGAGAGCTCCCCACCCACCCCCAGAACTCCCGGGAATTGTTCAGTCTTTGATAAAATCTGAAGTTGCAGAAGCAAAGGAGAGTCTGTGACTCTGTGGCAGGGTTGCCACGGAAATTCCTGAAGATTTTGGGAGGGCGGAGTCTGGAGAAGGTGGAGTTCGAGGAAGAGAAGGACCTCAGCAGGACATGATGCCACAGAGACCACCCTCCAAGGCAGCCATTTTCTCTGGTTTTTATTTTTTTTTAATTATTTTATTTTAGTTAATTTGTATTTCTTTGTTTCCCAGGAATGGGCTCAGGGCGGATAACAACATAGTAACGTGGCAATTTAAAACATACCATTAAAATCAGAACAGTATAAAACAGCACAATAACTATAAACAAGTTATAGATGGTGGCTCGGTTGGGCACATTTTATGACATACTGAAGGTCTAAAACGGTAGTTGAGAATAGAAGATGATATCGCAGCAACGATGGTATCACAGGACAGAAGCCCAGCTGATGGGATAGGACAGGACTCCCATTGCCTCAACCAAAGGCCCAGCGGAATAGCTCCGTTTCACAGGCCCTGAGGAAAGGTAACAAATCAGTAAGAGCCTGGATCTCTGTGGGGAGCTGATTTTGCTAGACTGGGGCCAAGGCTGAAAAGGTCCTGATTGGTGGCTACAAGCATAGCCAGCTTTTAGAGGGGATTGGATAAAAATATGGAGATGGTCCATCAGTGGCTATTAGCCACAGTGTATATATATATATATATGTATGTGTGTCTGTGTGTGTGTGTGCGTATGTATGTATGTATGTATATATGTGTATGTATATGACAAGGAGATCGACAACAGGCTGGCAAAGGCAAACCGTGCATTTGGCCAACTGCACAAAAGAGTATGGAGCAACAAGCATCTGAAAAAAGGCACAAAGATCAATGTTTACAAAGCGGTTGTGTTGACAACCCTCATCTACGGCTCCGAATCGTGGGTTTTATACCGTCATCACCTGCGACTCCTTGAGCGCTTTCATCAGCGCTGCCTTCGCACCATCCTCAACATCCACTGGAGTGACTTTGTGACCAACACTGAAGTCCTCAAGAGGGCGGAGGTTGCAAGCATCGAGGCACTGCTGTTGAAGACGCAGCTGCGCTGGGCAGGGCATATTTCTAGGATGGAAAACCACCGCCTTCCCAAGATTGCTCTGTATGGCGAACTTTCCACCGGCCATCGAAATAGAGGGGCACCAAAGAAGAGGTACAAGGACTCCTTGAAGAAATCCTTTGGCACCTGTCGCATCAACCATCACCAGTGGTCTGACCTAGCCTCAGATCGCAAAGCATGGAGGCACACCATCCACCAGGCTGTATCTTCCTTTGAGAACGCACGCATAGCTGGTCTTGAGGACAAAAGGAGATTGAGGAAGAATCGCACTGCTACAGCACCAACCCCAAATCAGACTTTTCTCTGCAGCCACTGTGGCCAGATCTGCCTGTCCCGCATTGGTCTTGTCAGCCACCAGCGAGCCTGCAGCAGACGTGGACTACTGCACCCTTCTTAAATCTTCGTTCGCGAAGTCAAGCCAAGAGAGAGAGAGAGAGAGTATATGTGCGTGCGTGCGTGTGTGTGTGTGTATTACAATATATTACAATCTCTTATAATATATTCTTCCCCACAACAGACATCCTGTGAGGTGGGTGGGGCTAAGAGAGCTCTCCCAGCAGCTGCCCTTTCAAGGACAACTCCTGCAAGAGCTATGGCTGACCCAAGGCCATTCCAGCAGCTGCAAGTGGAGGAGTGGGGAATCAAACCTGGTTCTCCCAGATAAGAGTCCGCACACTTAACCACTACCCCAAACTGGCTCTCAGATCCACCCTATGAGGTGAGTGGGGCTGCGAGGGCTCTCCAAGCAGCTGCCCTTTCAAGGACAACTCCTGCGAGAGCTCTGGCTGACCCAAGGCCATTCCAGAAGCTGCAAATGGAGAAGTGGGGAATCAAACCTGATTCTCCCAGATAAGAGTCCACGCACTTAACAACCTCACCAGACTGGCTCTCTGGTACTCCTGGTGCTCACTCTTGCCCCTTTAGGAACCAGGAGGTGGAAGGTTAGTATGTAGTCACAAGAATTGGCAAGCGAGTTTTGACCTGAGGCAGGAAACCTTGAGAGAAAAGTGTGCGTGTGAATAGGAATACAAGCCTCACCCTGAGCCCTTTGCAGTTCACTGAAAAGCCATCCTCTGCCTCCAGCCAACTGGGGCTGCAGCAAGTGCCCTCCACCCTCCGCCTTCCAGAGGTGCTGACGTGTTTTCTAATCCTCCGCTTTTGTGGAGCTGCATCCACCTACGAGGCTACAGAAATGCAAGCTCTGGAACTGGTTTTTGGCACTGTCATCGGGACGGCAGACTTGTGTCTACTTGATTTCCGAGTTGTTTTGCTTGCTGAGTGGCTTTTTGTAGGTTGCCGGTTGCAAAAGAGCTGGACGAGTCATGCTCTCCTCGCCCCCCTCCCTCCGTATCTTTGTGAAGTCAGCGAAACCACCTCTTTCCTTCTGCCATGTGGAAGTGGGTTTTTTTTTCTAATCTGTTGCTTTGGTGCCGATTCACAGAGCCATTTTTCTAAGGTGGCTTTGAGGGTAGACCTTTGGGGCAAAGATCTGTATGGAAGCTATTCGATTCTGGAGACAAGGACTGTCTTCCTGGGTCAAAGCAAGGGGTCCTTCCAATCTAGAGCCAGTTTGGTGCTGGAGACCCTCTTTGGTGTAACGGTTAAGGGCAGACTCTTATTTGGGAGGTCCAGGTTTGATTCCCCACTCCTCCTCTTGCACCTGCTGGAATCGCCTTGGGACAGCCAGAGCTCTTGCAGAGCTGTGCTTAAAAAGGCAGCTTCTGGGAGAGCTCTCTCAGCCCCACCTAACTCACAGGCAATGTTCCTTCTAAGCTGCAGAGTCTTGTGAGCAAAAATTCTACTTTGTGAGCTACTGGTATTAAAGTTGTGAGCTGCTGCATAAATGTTTGAGCTCTGGGGCCATCCTTCCTGAGCTAAGATAAAAATGCATGGGCTGGAGGCTAAAAATCTGTGAGCTAGCTCTGACAGCTTAGAGGGAATACTGCTCACAGGGTGTTTGTCGTGGGGGAGGAAGGTAAAGGAGATTGTGAGCAACTCTGAGATTGGGAGTGGAGGGTGGGATATAAATCCAGTATCTTCTTTTTCAGAGTCCTGTTCCCCAAAGGGGCTGGCTCTGTTTAATTCTTCTGATTGCTCTCTTGAAGTGTTTGAAAGACTATTGCTTAGAGGAGGGCAGGGAGCTGTTCCTGCCGGCAGCAGAGAGAGAGGTTTTGATGTCATGCTCTTCCCCTTGCAGCTGCTGGAATGGCCTTGGGTCAGCCATAGCTATCACAGGAGTTGTCCTTGAAAGGGCAGCTTCTGGGAGAGCTCTCTCAGCTCCACCCACCTCACAGGGTGTCTGTTGTTGGGGGGGGCGGGAGGTAAAGGAGATCGTGACCACTCTGAGATTCAGGGTATAGGTCAGGATATAAATCCAGTATCATCATCTTCTTTTTCTTCTCCTCCTCCTCCTCCTCCTTCTTTTCTTCTTCTTCTCCTTCTCCATCTCCTCCTTCTCCTCCTCCTCTTAGGCACTGAGGGGGCTAGGGATTAGCTTTGGATGAACGTTGCCTGCCCTGTATGCAGGATCAGTCACTGGGAGCCCCATTAGAGGAATTCAGGTAGCCAAATCCAGGGGAAAGTAGTTGAGCACAAGAACAGAGAATACGAATTTGGTTGGGCTGGAAGGGACCTCGAGGGGCATCTAGTCCAACCCCCTGCACAATGCAAGGAATTCAAAACTACTTCCCCCTCCCCTCTCCCAGGGACCTCTTATGCTCAGAGGAAGGCAGAAAACCTCCAAGATTCCTGGTCCAAAGCGGAGATCGTCATTACTCTGGGCATGTGAGTACTCAGGGTGTTTGTGAGTTTCCTGCATTGTGCAGGGGGTTGGTCTAGATGACCCTGGAGGTCCCTTCCAACTCTATGATTCTATGTAAGAAAGGACCATTGCAGCTGAGCCCTGGCTCATCTTGTCGTGCCCTCCCTCTCACAACCTGTGCAAATTCCCACAATTAGCATCGCTGCCATCTAAGCTCTGCTTGAAAGTCTCCAAAGCAAGTGAGCATGCCACCTCCCAAGAAAGCCTGCTCCATTCAGGAACCCAACTGAAAACTCTTTTGATTTAATTTCAACTCATCAGTTCTGGTCCGACCTTCTGGGGGAACAGAAAACAACTCCGCTCCGTCCTCCGTATGACAGCCCTTCAAGTACTTGAAGATGGCTATCAGAAAGCAATTGCAAGAGTAAAAATTACTCTCTGACAGTCGGTTTCTCTTGACGTTGTGGGCAATTATTATTATTTTTTTTGCAACAAAGATGGTTCAACACCCACAGTTTCCCCTAAATTCTCTTCAGGATCATTACCAAAGTTAACATTTGCGAGGATACGGTCCGTCACCCAAATGAGAACAACGTGCGAAACCTTGGAACAACATCAATCTCCGTCTCCTCACAGTTGACATTCAATATTTTGACATTTTCTGCACAGCTGGGGGAAAAAAAATAACGATTGTCAGTTCTGAAAACAGGGTGGTTTTCTTCCTCGAGGGAAAAAAAGAGAGCCAAGACATCAACTCCGATGAGGGGGCTGTCTTTGACCTCACTGGAGCGAAGCATGTCTGCGGTGTGAAGACCGCAGAATAAATAATTCCAGGGCATAGTTTGGTGCGAGAGTTTGATGTTTTCCGTCTGGTTCCATGGTCACCGTGATATTTAAGGTAGAAATGGGAGTCATCGTTTCCTCATTGGCTTTGCATTCTTGGTCACAGAGTCAGGGGTGGCCTTGGGCATGGTGGCATCTTATGCAGATGCTGAAGAGCCAAATGGAAAGCTTTGGGTGGGCGGTGGTCTCTCGCCAGAGCAGATGTTGTAGGGGCTGTGAGTGTCAAAGCCATATTGGATGAGCTGTCTTTCTCCCTTTAGCCGCTGGAGCTGCCTTTCACTGAAGAATTGGCAGGAGAAGGTTCACAGGCCCCAGGGCAAACAGGAGGGCCACCCCCCCCACTTCCTCCCCCCATTTTGAAACCAGAGAAATTCATTCTGGGCAACTGCCCTGCTGTTTTGCTTTCCAGCTGAACTGTATCATTGAAGCGTTCTTTGGGATTGTATCTGGAATCTGTTTGACGCATTAGTTCTTCTCATTTTGTGCACTGGGCTCACAGCTGTTTCTGTTCTTTATAGGACAATGGATGTGCAGTCATTTCTAAATGCAGCGGGGGGGGGGGGACGACAAAAACAAAGTTTCCCCAGTCATTACATTTGTCAGGGTAACAAAAACGAATGGGGTAGGAATGCATGAACAAACACCACTCATTTCATTCATTTCACTTGTGTGTAGCAGTTCCAGGAGGTTAGAGGGAGAGGAGAGATGTAACTGACAGGGAAGTTTTCCAATCGTTACAGGCAAGCAGACCTTGCTACAGAAAAGAAGTGTGCTGAGAGGTCTTTTCCCAGAGCTTTCACCAATCAATGCTGGGAGAGAGAGCTTCCCTAATTATGCACCAATGTGAGTGGCTATGTTCAAAGCATCTCTATTTTAAAAGGTTGGCTTTTGGGTTCTGTTGTACTTTTGGTACACCAATGCAATGTCTTTCCCTCTGAAGCCAGCAGAATTTTTTTTAAAAAATGAATGTAATCATGATAATGAATGGGTGTAATAATCAAAAAAATTAAAGTGAATGAAATGATTGTAATAAAATTACAAGAAAGGAGCACTTCCTCTTGTCTGGACATAAGAACAGAAGAGAAGCCATGTTGGATCAGGCCAGTGGCCCATCCAGTCCAACACTCTGTGTCACATAAGGACATAAGAGAAGCCATGTTGGATCAGGCCAGTGGCCCATCCAGTCCAGCACTCTGTGTCACATAAGAACATAAGAGAAGCCATGTTGGATCAGGCCAATGGCCCATCCAGTCCAACACTCTGTGTCACATAAGGACATAAGAGAAGCCATGTTGGATCAGGCCAGTGGCCCATCCAGTCCAGCACTCTGTGTCACATAAGGACATAAGAGAAGCCATGTTGGATCAGGCCAATGGCCCATCCAGTCCAACACTCTGTGTCACATAAGGACATAAGAGAAGCCATGTTGGATCAGGCCAATGGCCCATCCAGTCCAACACTCTGTGTCACATAAGGACATAAGAGAAGCCATGTTGGATCAGGCCAGTGGCCCTTCCAGTCCAACACTCTGTGTCACATAAGAACATAAGAGAAACCATGTTGGATCAGGCCAGTGGCCCATCCAGTCCAACACTCTGTGTCACACAGTGGCCAAAAAACCCAAGTGCCATCAGGAGGTCCACCAGTGGGGCCAGGACACTAGAAGCCCTCCCACTGTGCCTCCCCCAGGCACCCAGAATACAGAGCATCCCTGCCCCAGACAGAGAGTTCCGACGATAAGCTGTGGTTAAGAGCCACTGATGGACCTCTGCTCCATATGCTTATCCAATCTCCTCTTGAAGCTGGCTATGCTTGTAGCCACCACCAGCTCCCGTGGCAGTGAATTCCACGTGTTAATCACCCTTTGCATGAAGGACTTCCTTTTATCCCTTCTAACCCGACTGCTTGGTAATTGCATTGAATGTCCACGAGTTCTCATATTGTCAGAAAGGGAGAAAAGCCCTTCTTTCTCTACCTTCTCCATCCCGTGCAGAATCTTGTCAACCTCGCCCCTCATGATGTATACCTGTACCTCATTACCACCTCTTGCCCTCCTGGGCTGCTCCCTGTTCCAGCCGACTGCTTTCCAGAGCCTCTCCTTGGCAGCTTTTCCTCTGGCAGAGAGAATCCCAGCATCGGTGGCCTCCATCCGGGTTGGCTGAGCAGGGCGGCTGCAGAGATCAATTTCTGAAATGTGCATCCTGTACCCTTAGCTCTCTCGGGCTTTCCAAGTGGGCTGCGATCAATAAAACCAAACCCAAGAATAGAATTGTAACCTTAACACATTTTTCTGTTCACCTTGGCCATTCAAAAGTCCTTGGCTGCCCTGGGCAGGGACTCAGAGCTTCCTGGTCAGGCTGGGACTTCCCTGAATGCGTCATCTGGGCCAGGGTCATTTTGTAGAAAGATAGGTGGTGGAGTTTATTAGTTATGCCGCCCCACCACCACCAATGCAAGAAAGGAGAGCCTTGGATGAGCAAGGCCTGCTTGGGCTGGCTAGAGATCCAGCCAGCTTAAGCAGGCCTCGCTCACCTGGGGCTCTCCTTGACACACACACACACCCAGTCAAAAGGCCAACAAGCCACCCAAAGTCACATCAGAAGTAGAGAAAGGGTGGCGTGGGCTTCTCCAGGGGTTAATGAGGGCTGCTGGGGGTGTGGCAAAGCCCCTGGTGGCTGGCTGGCTGCCTGCTCTACTAATCCAGGGATTGTTATGCAGCTGTACCTCCTATTCAAGGGACAAGGTAGGTGGGGAGGAGGAGGGGGAACCCTCAGAAAGGTTCAGGAGCTGTGCTCCTGTGAGCTGCTGAATTCAAGGCCTGCATCTGGAGCTCATTATGGACACAGAAGGGACCAGGCAGAACATCAGCCCTTGTGACTGGCAGGCTGCACGGTGTCCCTGGATTGGCCAGCCTGACCTTCTGCCCTCCCCTGGTCAATGGAGCCTAGTGCACTTCCGGACCTGTCCTCACCTCTGGCTTCAACAAGTCCAGTTTGGATCTGAATGGGGCCACTCAGGTGGACTGTGACAGGTGGCCATATTCATCTCTATGATGGTGGATTTGCTGGCTGGGCCCACAGCTGTGCTGACATCTGGTAGGAAGAAGAAAAAGAAGACAGCAGATGTATACCTTGCCCTTCTCTCTGAATCAGAGTCTCAGAGCAGCTTACAATCTCCTTTATCTTCTTCCCCCACAACAGACGCTCTGTGAAGTGGGTGGGGCTGAGAGAGCTCTGACAAAAACTGCCCTTTCAAGGACAACTCCTGCGAGAGCTATGGCTAACCCAAGGCCATTCCAGCAGGTGCAAGTGGAGGAGTGGGGAATCAAACCCGGTTCTCCCAGATAAGAGTCCGCATACTTAACCACTACACCAAACTGCCTCTCTGAGCTTGAAGATATCTTCAAGCTTCAGCTTGAAGAGAAAGGAGCTTGAATGGTGGCAGAATGTTCCTCAGTGGGGGCTAATTGTCAGGAGATGGCCTCCACTTGGCTGTCTTGTACGAGGATTCATTGGAGCTTGGAGAAGATGTGACGTCTCCAGCTGAGAGGTAGGGGACAGAGGTGTCTACTTTTGAAGAAAGCAGCAGTTTTGCAAGAGAGGGACTGAAGCAAGAGACATAGAGCTGAGCTGGCTGAAGAAAAGTCCCTTGGGGGGCTCAGGGTTGGTGTGCATTGTGCCTTTGTATGAGTGCTCCTTTGCCTCACCCTGCATGTTGTTTGTACATGTTGCACATGTTGCTTGTACATTTGCACAGATAGCAAACACCACAGAAGTGCCCCTAGGAAACCATGGTCAGAAACCTCAGCCCTGGGATCTCTAGTTTCCCAGGGACTGGAGATCCTGTGATGATATCCTTGCCATGACGTTCACCTCTCTGCTCCCCGTTGTTAATGTTTGCTAATCAAGGTCTTGTTATGTCCCTGAGATCCTCCCACCTTAATGCAATGAGACAGAAGCAGCAGCTTTATGTGCAGGGGTCATTTTGTAAAGAAATAGGCGGCGGAGCTCATTAGCATAACTCACTAGCATATTCCGCCCCCCTCGCCAGCCAAAAGCAACCCGATGCAAGAAAGGAGAGCCCTGGGCAAGTGAGGCCTGCTTGGGCTGGCTAGAGATCCAGCCCAAGCAGGCTTCGCTCACCTGGGGCTCTCCTGGGCAGCCCCTTCCCCAGTCAAAAGGCCAGCAAGCCACCCGCCGCCCAAAATCACATCAGAAGTGGAGAAAGGGTGCTATGGGCTTCTCCAGGGATTAATGAGGGCTGCTGGGGGCGTGGCAAAGCCCCTGGTGGCTGGCTGGCTGCCCACTCTCCTAACCCAGGGATTGTTATGCAGTTGCACCTCCTATTCAATGGACAAGGTTGGTGGGGAGGAGAGGGAGCCCTCAGAAAGAAGAAGAAGATATTGGATTTATATCCCGCCCTCCACTCCAAAGAGTCTCAGAGCGGCTCACAATCTCCTTTCCCTTCCTCCCCCACAACAGACACCCTGTGAGGTAGATGAAGATATTGGATTTATATCCCGCCCTCCACTCCGAAGAGTCTCAGAGCGGCTCACAATCTCCTTTCCCTTCCTCCCCCACAACAGACACCCTGTGAGGTGGGTGGGGCTGGAGAGGGCTCTCACAGCAGCTGCCCTTTCAAGGACAACCTCTGCCAGAGCTATGGCTGACCCAAGGCCATGCCAGCAGCTGCAAGTGGAGGAGTGGGGAATCAAACCCAGTTCTCCCAGATAAGAGTCCTCACACGTAACCACTACACCAAACTGGCTCTGGAGGTTCAGGAGCTGCACTCCTGTGAGCTCCTGCTGAATCTGAGGCCTGCCTATGCATGTGAAATGTAGCACAGTGTTCCTAACAGCACCATAACATCATAACACCATGTTGCATTCTGGGCCACTGCCTACCAGCTCTGTATGGCTCTGCTCAGCTCCGTCTGGCTTTGCTCCCTGTGCCGGATTCCTCGCCTGATGCAGTGTGCTGAAGAACACATGAAAGCGGACGTTCTCAATAAAAGTTGGATGGTCTTAAAGGTGCCACTTGACTCCTGCTTTGCATAACAGGACAGTTTCTCGGGGAGAAGTCCAACTGAGAATTGTCCTTTTGCAAAACAGGGAGGCGCTTCTTCTCTTGTGCCTTGGAGCCTGAGCATCTTCCTAGAAGTTGGGTTTGCAGTTTATATTGCAAGGTATTTTCCTACCTGTTTCAGCCTGCTGAGCCCCAAACCGCAAGGCTGAGCCGTGAGCAATTCATACACATGAAGGCTTCCGAACTCCCCTGGTTGGAGCCACACCTGGAATGGGGTGGGGGGGGGAGTCTTCAAAAGCACCACCTGAAATTCCTTTCAGAAGCCCCTTCCCAGAGGCCTTTGACCTCCAGAGTCATGGCTGAGTCGAGCCCCTGGAGGCATTTTGCAACTTGCCAGGACTCCAGCTTTTGGTGGCATGTCGAACTGGGATGTTGTCAGCTCTCTTTATCCTTTTGCAGGGTAGTAACTTGCCCCCACCTGTGAGCATTCCTTTGTGCAGGGCTTTTTTTGGAGCAGGAGCTCCTTTGCATATTTGTAGCCAATCCTCCAAGAACTTACAGGGCTCTTCATACAGGGTATTATGTAGAAGATGATTGGATTTATATCCCGCCCTCCACTCCGAAGAGTCTCAGAGTGGCTCACAATCTCCTTTCCCTTCCTCCCCCACAACAGACACCCTGTGAGGTAGATGAAGATACTGGATTTATATCCTGCCCTCCACTCCGAAGAATCTCAGAGCGGCTCACAATCTCCTTTCCCTTCCGCCCCACAACAGACACCCTGTGAGGTAGGTGGAGATATTGGATTTATATCCCGCCCTCCACTCCAAAGAGTCTCAGAGCGGCTCACAATCTCCTTTCCCTTCCTCCCCCACAACAGACGCCCTGGGAGGTAGATGAAGATATTGGATTTATATCCCGCCCTCCACTCCAAAGAGTCTCAGAGCGGCTCACAATCTCCTTTCCCTTCTGCCCCCACAACAGACACCCTGTGAGGTAGATGAAGATATTGGATTTATATCCTGCCCTCCACTCCGAAGAGTCTCAGAGAGGCTCACAATCTCCTTTCCCTTCCGCCACCACAACAGACACCCTGTGAGGTAGGTGGAGATACTGGATTTATATCCCACCCTCCACTCCAAAGAGTCTGAGAGCGGCTCACAATCTCCTTTCCCTTCCGCCCCCACAACAGACACCCTGTGAGGTAGGTGGAGATACTGGATTTATATCCCGCCCTCCACTCCAAAGAGTCTCAGAGCGGCTCACAATCTCCTTTACCTTCCTCCCCTACAACAGATGCCCTGTGAGGTAGATGAAGATATTGGATTTATATCCTGCCCTCCACTCCGAAGAGTCTCAGAGAGGCTCACAATCTCCTTTCCCTTCCGCCCCCACAACAGACACCCTGTGAGGTAGATGAAGATATTGGATTTATATCCCGCCCTCCACTCCAAAGAGTCTCAGAGCGGCTCACAATCTCCTTTCCCTTCCGCCCCCACAACAGACACCCTGTGAGGTAGATGAAGATATTGGATTTATATCCCGCCCTCCACTCCAAAGAGTCTCAGAGCGGCTCACAATCTCCTTTCCCTTCCGCCCCCACAACAGACACCCTGTGAGGTAGATGAAGATATTGGATTTATATCCTGCCCTCCACTCCGAAGAGTATCAGAGAGGCTCACAATCTCCTTTCCCTTCCACCCCTACAACAGACACCCTGTGAGGTAGATGAAGATATTGGATTTATATCCTGCCCTCCACTCCGAAGAGTCTCAGAGAGGCTCACAATCTCCTTTCCCTTCCGCCCCCACAACAGACACCCTGTGAGGTAGATAAAGATACTGGATTTATATCCCACCCTCCACTCCGAAGAGTCTCAGAGCGGTTCACAATCTCCTTTACCTTCCCCCCCCACAACAGACGCCCTGTGAGGTGGGTGGGGCTGAGCGGGCTCTCACAGCAGCTGCCCTTTCAAGGATAACCTCTGCGAGAGCTATGGCTGACCCAAGGCCACACCAGCAGGTGCAAGTGGAGGAGTGGGGAATCATACCTGGTTCTCCCAGATAAGAGTCCGTACACTTAACCACTATGGCTGACCCAAGGCCATTCCAGCAGCTGCAAGTAGAGGAGGGGGGAATCAAACCCGGTTCTCCCAGATAAGAGAGCTCTGGCTGACCCAAGGCCATTCCAGCAGGTGCAAGTGGAGGAGTGGGGAATCCAACCCGGTTCTCCGAGATAAGAGAGCTCTGGCTGACCCAAGGCCATTCCAGCAGGTGCAAGTGGAGGAGTGGGGAATCAAACCCGGTTCTCCCAGATAAGAGAGCTCTGGCTGACCCAAGGCCATTCCAGAAGCTGCAGGTGGAGGAGTGGGGAATCCAACCCGGTTCTCCCAGATAAGAGAGCTCTGGCTGACTCAAGGCCATTCCAGCAGCTGCAGGTGGAGGAGTGGGGAATCAAACCCGGTTCTCCCAGATAAGAGAGCTCTGGCTGACCCAAGGCCATTCCAGCAGCTACAAGTGGAGGAGTGGGGAATGAAACCCGGTTCTCCCAGATAAGAGAGCTCTGGCTGACCCTAGGCCATTCCAGCAGCTGCAGGTGGAGGAGTGGGGAATCCAACCCGGTTCTCCGAGATAAGAGAGCTCTGGCTGACCCAAGTCCATTCCAGCAGGTGCAAGTGGAGGAGTGGGGAATCCAAGCCGGTTCTCCCAGATAAGAGAGCTCTGGCTGACCCAAGGCCATTCCAGCAGGTGCAAGTGGAGAGTGGGGAATCCAACCCGGTTCTCCCAGATAAGAGTCCGCACACTTCACCACTACACCAAACTGGCTCTCCGTATTGAGCTCAATGTTTGGTGGGAAGCTTTCGTGTGCCCAGCAGCAGGGGGGGGACTAGTAGGGTTGCCAAGTCCAATTCAAGAAATATCTGGGGACTTTGGGGGTGGAGCCAGGAGACATTTGGGTGGAGCCAGGAACAAGGGTGTGACAAGCATAATGGAACTCCAAGGGAGTTCTGGCCTTCACATTTAAAGGGACAGCACACCTTTTAAAATGCCTTCCTTCCAAGGAAATAATGAAGGATAGGGGCACCTTCTTTTGGGGCTCATAGAATTGGACCCCCTGGTCCAATCGTTTTGAAAGTTGGGGGCTATTTACCTTAAACAACAGCCCCCCCCGAGCCCCAATACCCACAGATCAATTCCCCATGGGAATCGTTCTCCATAGGGAATAAGAGTGCCCAGTAGACATTTCCCTCCTCCCTCCCCCCCCCCCCGGTCGCTTTCTGATGACCCTAAAGCGGGGTGGGGGAGGGCCTCCAAACCTGGGGACTGGCAACCCTCTCTCTCTCTCTCTCACACACACACACATACACACTCTTAGTTGCTCTGAAATGAAAGCAAAACAAACAGAGGGACTGTGTTGCTGACCCTTCCCATGAAGTCCTTCCTGCTCAACTTTAAAGGGACCCAGACACAAACTAGGGTTGCCAAGTCCAATTCAAGAAATATCTGGGGACTTTGGGGGTGGAGCCAAGAGACATTGGGGTGGAGCCAAGATCAAGGCTGTGACAAGCATAGTTGAACTCCAAAGGGAGTTCTGGCCATCACATTTAAAGGGACGGCACACCTTTTCAATTCCTTCCTTCCATAGGAAATAATGAAGGATAGGGGCACCTTCTTTTGGGGCTCATAGAATTGGGCCCCCTGGTCCAATCTTTTTGAAACTTGGGGGGTATTTTGGGGAGAGGCATTAGATGCTATATTGAACATATGGTGCCCAAAAAACAGCCCCCCCAGAGCCCCAGATACCTGTGGATCAATTCTCCATGTTTTTCTATGGGAATAAATCTCCATAGGGAATAACAGCGTTCCCAGAAGACATTTCCCTCCCCTCCCACCGCTTTCTGACGACCCTGAAGCGGGGGGTGGGCCTCCAAACCAGGGGATCCCCTGCCCCCACCTGGGGATTGGCAACCCTAACACAAACACATGTTGAAAGGGACCTGTTTGCAGGTTTCTAAACCTGCCCGAGACCTAGAGCTGCAGAATGGCTGTGGGGGCGGGGCTTCCCCCACTGGCCAGCTGGGGATCCCCCTCTGGGACCTGGGGATTGGGAAGCCTAGGCACTAGAGACTCTTGCTACCTTAGAGACCTGGACTCTAAACAGGACCAACGAGTGGGTTTGGCACGAAGCTTAGCTGTCGTGATTTGGTATGGGGATCTGCGGAGGGGGGTTCTTGTGCATGTATGTAAGTGGGGACACGGCCCCACCATTTTGTCTTGTCCTGGAGTTATCAATAAAGCACGTTCCTGATTTCAACATCAATGCCTCAAACCCAGTATTTAACGCAGGGCCTACTGGAAGCTCCAGGAGGACTGGCCACATCAAGGGTGTGTGGCCTAATATGCAAAGGAGTTCCTGCTACAAAAAAGCCCCGCCTCTGTGGGCTCTGAACTGTGGCCACAGGTCAGCTTGTGACAGAGATGGGGGATTGCAAAAAGAGGAAGAGGGAAGGAAGTCATGCAACTAATCAAAAACAAAACCGGGTTCTGACTCAGCAGGACCCGAAGACAGGATATGATCCAGAGGCTCGTGATGTGACCCCCTTCCTGTAGAGGCTGTGCTCCTGGGCTGAGGAGAAGGAGCTGTCGAATGGAGGGGGGACCCACATCTGCTGAGCCCCCCCCCCCCGGCATAGTCCCTTAGGGCACTTTCATCCCACATTCTCAGTCCATTCGCTCCTGGGTTGGCTAACAAGAAGCAGGGAATTCTCTAATAGCAATTTAAAAACCCAAAAACTGCAGGGCTTTTAAGAAGATACAAGGAGATACAATAGCTACAACTCTGTGTGTGTGTGGAGGGGTGCCATTATTTTGTTATATTTATTTAATTTATATCCCACCTTTCTCCACAGCAGGGACCCAGACTCTCCCCCACTTTATCCTCACAACCACCCTGCGAGGTAGTCCCAGCTGGCTTGGTGTCAGAGGGTGTGGCCTAACATGTAAATGAGTTCCTGCTGGGCTTGGCTGAGAGCATGTGGTGGGCCTAAGGTCACCCAGCAAGCTTCCATCACAAAAGAAGAAGAAGGTACTGGATTTATATCCCACCCTCCATTTTGAATCTCAGGCTGCAATCACACTCACTAAATAATGCACTTTAAATCCACTTTCAATGCACTTCTCAACTGGAATTTACTGTGTGAACTGACAAAACCCAGTTAGAAAGTGCATTAAAAGTGGACTGAAACTGCACTATTTAGTGTGTGTGATCTCAGCCTCAGAGCAGCTCACAATCTCCTTTATCTTCCCCCTCCACAACAGACACCCTGTGAGGTAGGTGGGGCTGAGAGCGCTCTCCCAGCAGCTGCCCTTTCAAGGACAACTCCTACGAAAGCTATGATTGACCCAAGGCCATTCCAGCAGCCGCCAGTGGAGGAGTGGGGAATCAAACCCGGTTTTCCCAGATAAGAGTTCGCATCTGCGCACTTAACCACTACAAGAAACTGAGTGGGGATTCAAACCCGAGTCCCCCAGATCCTCATCTAACACTCTTAACCACCACACCATGCTGATGTAAAAAGTGACAATGTGAAATGTTGAGCTGCCCGTGTTCCCGCAGAGCCCCAGCCTTGATCAAAGACTCTCCCCCCTTCCGAAAACATTCGCGACTAACTCTGCAGGTGTCTTGGAGCAGCGCGTTTGATGCAGATCAGTGAGAATCTCACCCCATTGTGCCATGACAAATATTTCTCTTCGAAAGCCCCAAAACCTTAAACTGCACAAGCGAAAAGCATCAGCCATAGAATGATGAATCAGGCGGTCCGTTTGACATTGGTGAAACCCGTTGGCAGCATGAAGCGAACGGAAAGGGTGAAAACAGAATAAAACCTGGGCCGAATCACTGTAAGGTGGGTGCAGAAGCAGGATCTGGACAGAAAGCCAAAACAAAACCCAGCCAGCACCCGTGGAGAGGCCATTCCAGAAGAGAGAAGCTGCATCAGAAAAGGCACTTCACAAGCTTCCCTCCTCCCCCACCCCCCATGATCTCAAGGGGTGGACAGGTTTCTACAGGAGTAGGTAGTTCTCAATAGCAGCCCCGTGGCACAGAGTGGTAAAGCTGCAGTACTGCAGTCCAAGCTCTCTGCTCATGACCTGAGTTTGGTCCCAGCAAAAGCTGGGTTCAGGTTGCCGGCTCCAGGTTGACTCAGCCTTCCATCCTTCCGAGGTCGGTCAAATGAGTCCCCAGCTTGCTGGGGGTGGGGGCGGGGGGAAGCGTAGATGACTGCGGAAGGCAAGGGCAAACCACCCCATAAAAAGTCTACTGTGAAAATCAGTTGTTTCTGACTCACCCCAGAGTTGGAAACAACTGGTGCTTGCACAGGGTGCCTTTACCTTTTTCGGTAGTTCTCATCGGACCCGGCTTCTAGGCCAGTACTTTGAATCAACCAACAGTGGGTGTAGCTTTTCTCATATCGGTAGGACGCGTTCCCTGTAGCTTGGGAAGGGCAGCAGTCTTTCTGCTGGTTTTTGCATCAATTTCCCCTTCCAAATCATCTTCAAGGGCAGCCCCACATTAAACAGTTTGCAGTACTCTATCTTGTGGATGTGTTGGGGGCTTTTTGAATGTCCTCTGGGCAGGGGTGGGAAGGAGCCATCTTTTTAGACAGTAGGGTGGTTGGAGCCAATTGGGGCAAAGTCAGCCAGGGGAAGCTGGGGGGCTGGTTTTGCAATGCCTTTGGGCACCCGCCTGGCTGTTGTCCAGTTTGCTCCCTACTCTCAACTTGGACATTCACCAGCAAGCAGATCTTAGCAAAGGCCCACGACTCCTGGAGAAGAGATGGCTGAGAGGTGATATGATCACCATCTTCAAGTCCTTGAAGGGCTGTCCTATAGAGGATGGGGTGGAATTGTCTCCTGTGGCCCCGGAAAGTAGGACCAGAACCAATGGGTTGAAATTAAATCAAAAGAGTTTCCGGCTCAACATTAGGAAGAACTTCCTGATAGAGCAATTCCTCAGTGGAACAGGCTTCCTCCTCGGGAGGTTGTGGGCTCTCCTACCTTGGAGGTTTTTCAACAGAGGCTAGATGGCCATCTGACAGCAATGAGGATCCTGTGAATTTAGGGGGAGGTGTTTGTGAGTTTCTTGCATTCTGCAGGGGGTTGGACTAGATGCCCCTGGAGGTCCCTTCCAACTCTTGGATTCTATGAACTTCCTGACCATTAGAGCGGTTCCTCAGTGGAACAGGCTTCCTTGGGAGGTTGTGGGCTCTCCTTCCATGGAGGTTTTTCAACAGAGGCTAGATGGCCATCTGACAGCAATGAAGATCCTGTGAATTTAGGGGGAGGTCTTTGTGAGTTTCCTGCATTGTGCAGGGGGTTAGACTAGATGACCCTGGAGGTCCCTTCCAACTCTATGGTTCTGTGACTCTTTCTTCTCTTGAACAAACCCGCAGTGATCAGGACCCTGGGCCATTTCTGTTTCTTAAAAGTATTTTGCCTGAAGACATCACTTCTTGATAAATTAGTGGAGGACATTGTATGAAGAAGAAGAAGGCAACAGCACTGGATTTATATCCCGCCCTCCACTCCGAAGAGTCTCAGAGCGGCTCACAATCTCCTCTACCCTCCTCCCCCACAACAGACACCCTGTGAGGTGGGTGGGGCTGGAGAGAGCTCTTACAGCAGCTGCCCTTTCAAGGACAACCTCTGCCAGAGCTATGGCTGAACCCAAGGCCATTCCAGCAGCTGCAAGTGGAGGACTGGGGAATCAAACCCAGTTCTCCCAGATAAGGGCCTGCACACTTAACCATGACACCAAACTGACTCTTTGTCTGTGTATGTCTGTGCGTGCTGTTCTGTTTTATATCCCTCTTTAATCTTTGGGGGATGACTGACTGACAGTTGACCACCCCCACTCAAACAGCCTGTGCTGGAAGTAATGAAAGCAGATGGGGATCAGACCAGGGAGGGTCCATCTAGTCCAGCCTCCTGTCTTCTCACACAGCAGCCAACCAGTTCCTCTGGAGGGACAACAACGGGGCAGAGAGGCTGAGGCCTTCGCCTGAGAAGAACATCAGAAGAGCCCTGCTGGATCAGTCCAGTGAGGGTCCATCTAGTCCAGCCTCCTATCTCACACAGCAGCCAACCAGTTCCTCTGGAGGGACAACAATGGGGCAGAGAGGCTGAGGCCTTCCTCTGAGAAGAACCTCAGAAGAGCCCTGCTGGATCAGACCTGGGAGGGTCCATCTAGTCCAGCCTCCTGTCTCCCTCAGTGGCACAACCAGTCCCTCTGGAGGGCCAACAACAGGGCAGAGAGGCTGAGGCCTTCTCCTGAGAAGAACATCAGAAGAGCTCTGCTGGATCAGAGCAGGGAGGGTCCATCTAGTCCACCCTCCTGTCTCACACAGTGGCCAGCCAGTTCCTCTGGAGGGCCAACAACAGGGCAGAGAGGCTGAGGCCTTCCCCTGAGAAAAACATCAGAAGAGCCCTGCTGGATCAGTCCAGTGAGGGTCCATCTAGTCCAGCCTCCTGTCTCACACAGCAGCCAACCAGTTCCTCTGGAGGGACAACAACGGGGCAGAGAGGCTGAGGCCTTCGCCTGAGAAGAACCTCAGAAGAGCCCTGCTGGATCAGACCAGGGAGGGTCCATCTAGTCCAGCCTCCTGTCTCCCTCAGTGGCACAACCAGTCCCTCTGGAGGGCCAACAACAGGGCAGAGAGGCTGAGGCCTTCCCCTGATGTTGCCTCCTGGCTCTGGGATTTAGAGGTTGACGGCCTCTGAATGTGGAGGTTCGCCTTGCGGGCTCTTCATCTCCCTCCTCTCCTCTGGGCTGCTTCTTGGGTACTTTGAGTGGCTGCAGCCCACGGGATATTGCCCATTTTGTTCCTGGCAACGATGCCTACAGAAAAACACCATGCAGTCAGAGGCAGAAGATGCTGCCCAGTAGACTGAGGCTTCCAGGCATGATGTCGAAGAGGCAAGATCACCTGGGCTGCTGATTCTGCAATGTTCACTGAATCACAGTTGAAATGGACTTCCAGGGTCATCTAGTCCAACCTCCCGCACAATGCAGGGACTTTACAAATGCCTCTCCTCCACACATACATCCCCAGCGAACCCTGCTTCATGCTCAGAAGATGCGAAACCCTTCAGGATCCCTTGCCAAACTGGCCTGGAGAAAAAGTTCAGGTCTTTCCCATCAAATCACTGGGGCTGTCACAAAACAGGCCCTGACAGCTACGTGCGTAAGACAAAGCGATTCCCAGCTGATTTTCAGTGGATTGCACAATTCTTTTCGACTGGTTTTCTACTCGTTTCATTGGCAGCTGCTGGAATTGTTTGAACCGAGGCTATTCTTTATTGCCACTAAATTATGCTAATGCATGCATTTGATCTACACTCGGTTTTTGTGATGTTCAGCGTGGCTTTGTACTGCAGGCAGACCCAGATGTTGTGATTCTGTGGAGACTGGTCTGTCGTTTCACCGGATTTTATCTGTATGTGTTTTTATGCAGCTTCAGATTTTGAGGAGGAGAAACAGCCAGCGAAGCGCATAAAACCAAATCTCGGGAGCTCGTTTGCATGGACCAGTCTAAAAGGCAGCGAAAGTCCTTCAGGTGGATTGGGAATCAGAAGACCGATGGTCTGTAGAAGTTAAAAAATACCGCGTGCCAAACTGTTGCCTGACGCAGCACAATCTCATCACAAGTCATCACCAAAAGAAGGGACCGCAATCGATCTGCTTCTGCTTTGGAACACACGACTGTAGCAATTCTCAGTATCTGGTCTGTGGTACGTTTGTTCCATGCAGATAAGGGCGGGGGGGGGGGGACATCTTTTCAAAACCTGATATCTGAAAGTATCGTCGCAAGGACAATATAGCAAAATGGGACAAGAACCTTGTTTCCTGGCCAGAAACTCATCAGTGTTGGCGGGGCTTTTTTTTGGGGGGGGGGGGTAGAAATAGTCCAGCAGGAACTCATTTGCATATTAGGCCACACGCCCCTGACACCAAGCCAGCTGGAACTGCAACTGCATTCCTGTGTGTTCCTGCTCAAAAAAAGCCCTGAGTGTTGGGCTGTTGATGATTCTGGATGGTGGGAAGGAAGCCTGGTATAACTTGGCTTGGTCAGATCTCAGACGCTAAGCAGGGTTAGTACTTGGATGGGAGGCCACCAAGAAAGACTATGCAGAGGAAGGCCATGGCAAACCACCCCTGCTTCTCATTTGCCTTAAAAGCCCCTTGCTGGAGTCACCATTTGGGTGCAACTTGACGGTGCTTATGTAGGTGGCTGGTCCAAACCGGAACCACAACCGCATGAAAAATTGTGCTAAGTAGTTAGAATGTAGATACTGAAGCCGCATCTACTGGACAGCCTTAGCTTTAGCAAGGCAAAACCAGAAGGATGGTCTCCATTGCGCTGGAGACCATCTTGGCGTCCTCTAAAAACCCGTTTCTGCTTGCCACGTGAAAAAGGCGAAGCTAGTTTCAACTCCAGGGCAGATGGTGCGAAATCCCACGGAAGCCCCCCAGAGAAAAGGAGCGATACAGCGGCATAAGGCTAGTGAGAAATCGGTTTCAGTCTTTAAGGTGCTACTGCTTTTTTGCTGCTCTGGATCTGACGAGGAGGGCCACACAGAGGAGAGCCAGTTTGGTGTAGGAGAGCCAGTTTGTTGTAGCGGTTAAGTGTGCGGACTCTTATCTGGGAGAACCGGGTTTGATTCCGCACTCCTCCACTTGCACCTGCTGGAATGGCCTTGGGTCAGCCAGAGCTCTGGTAGAGGTTGTCCTTGAAAGGGCAGCTGCTGTGAGAGCCCTCTCCAGTCCCACCCACCTCACAGGGTGTCTGTTGTGGGGGAGGAAGGTAAAGGAGATTGTGAGCCGCTCTGAGACTCTTAGGAGTGGAGGGCGGGATATAAATCCAATATCTTCTTCTTCTTCTTCTTCTTCTTAAGAACAAAAGCAACCAACTACTCTGTAAACCAATTTTAAAAACTAAAAGCTTCTTGTGCACCTTCCAGACCATCGATTTTACAATTGACTGGGAAAGTTCTGCCACCTCGCCTCCCCCCCCACCAATACTCTCTACTGTGAACCTTTGTGGAGTTCAGAATAGGGCCGGAAATCATGTTATCTTTGTAGAAATTATCTCCCCATTTCTTGCAAAAGTCCAGATCCTATCATTAATACAACCACTCCGTCGTCACTCAGCAAAGATCCTTGTTCTTCTAAGCTCTTCAGTCAATGTTCCATTTTAACTTTAAGACTTTCGTAGGGTTGCCAAGTACAGGCTGGAAAATACCTGGAGACTTTGGGGGTGGATCCAGGAGAGGGCCGGGTTTGGGGAGGGGAGGGGCCTCAGCATGGCACAATGCCATAGACTCCACCCTTCAAAGCAGCCATTTTCTCCAGGGGACCTGAGCTCTGCCAGATGGAGATCAATTGTAAAAGCAGGAGATCTCCAGGTTCCACCTGGAGGCTAGCAACCCTAGACCTTTGTGTAGTTTTCTTATGTTGAAAATGGCTTCTTAATCTGGTTATTTCTGAAACGAAAAGATCGATTGCGCCCTAGGGCTTGTCCTGGGTGAAGAGCCCTTTTGCCCCTGGTGCTTCTCTCCGTTTTCGCACCAGCTGCCGCGGAGCTGCGAGTTGGCGCGCTGCTTTCCTGTGGCAAGCAGAAACCACTTGTAAGAGGATCCTGCTTGCCACGGGAAAGCAGTGTGCAAAGTTGCCGGGAACAAAAGGGCTCTCCATGTGGAACAAGCCTAGTGCGAAATCGGTCAAATAGTTGCTAGTGCTCAAGATTTGGGAGGGGAGACTTTGAGGGATTAGGAGGATCATTTGAGCAGAGTAAGTTGTTGGTGCCCTGAAGACCACCTCGCCCTTCCTTCTTGTCTGATTGAAAGACTGATGTCATTGTAGTAGCAGCAAGACACTGGAAGGGCCTCCTTCGGGATGGCACCATCCCTATGGAATTTTAGAAGGCCAGTGAAGAACACTGACTTTGGACTGGCAGTCAATCTAGAGGAATGGTCACAGCAGTGGAAACAGAACAAAGTGAGAGTCCGTGGGCACCTTTAAGAGCAACAAAGTTTTATGCCAGGTATAAGCTTTCGTGCGCACACACGCTTCTTCAGATACAGCGAAACAGTCTATTGATGTTGGGTTCAAGTAACTGTTGAATTTTAGTTCTTTGGATTTTGTCTTCTGGTTGTTTGGTTTGCTTTCGGTTTTTAAGCACTACATTGTGATCTGTGCTTCCTAATTGTTGAGGTCTTGTTAAAAGAGTTCTGGAATGGTAGGAAACAATTTGTTAAAACCAGGGTGGGTTTTTTTAGCAGGAATGCACAGGAACACAGCTCCAGTTGGCTTGGTGTCAGGGGGTGTGGCCTAATATGCAAATAAATTCCTGCTGGGCCTTTTCTATTTTTAAAAAAACCCTGTGTGGAACAATGGTGACAATCAGGGTTTTTTTTTTGTTTTTTTTTTAGCAGGAATGCACAGAAACACAGTTCCGGCTGGCTTAGTGTCAGGGGGTGTGGCCTAATATGCAAATGAGTTCCTGCTGGGCCTTTTCTATAAAAAAACCCATCTGAAACAATGGTGACGTCGGGGGGGGGGGGTATGGCCTAATATGCAAGCAAGCTCCTGCTGGGTCTTTTCTATTTAAAAAGCCCTGCATGAAACAATGGTGACATCGGGGGGTGTGGCCTAATATGCAAATGAGTTTCTGCTGGGCTTTTTCTATTAAAAAACCCCTCCTGGTTAAAAGGGGAGGGACGGTGGCTCAGTGGTAGAGCAGCTGCTTGGGAAGCAGAAGGTCCCAGGTTCAATCCCCGGCATCTCCAACTAAAAAGGGTCCAGGCAAGTAGACATGAAAAACCTCAGCTTGAGACACTGGAGAGCCATAAATGGGGCTGTGGCTCAGTGGTAGAGCAGCTGCTTGGTAAGCAGAAGGTCCCAGGTTCAATCCCCGGCATCTCCAACTAAAAAGGGTCCAGGCAAGTAGACATGAAAAACCTCAGCTTGAGACACTGGAGAGCCATAAATGGGGCTGTGGCTCAGTGGTAGAGCAGCTGCTTGGTAAGCAGAAGGTCCCAGGTTCAATCCCCGGCATCTCCAACTAAAAAGGGTCCAGGCAAGTAGACATGAAAAACCTCAGCTTGAGACACTGGAGAGCCATAAATGGGGCTGTGGCTCAGTGGTAGAGCAGCTGCTTGGTAAGCAGAAGGTCCCAGGTTCAATCTCCGGCATCTCCAACTAAAAAGGGTCCAGGCAAGTAGCCATGAAAAACCTCAGCTTGAGACACTGGAGAGCCATAAATGGGGTTGTGGCTCAGTGGTAGAGCAGCTGCTTGGGAAGCAGAAGGTCCCAGGTTCAATCTCTGGCATCTCCAACTAAAAAGGGTCCAGGCAAGTAGACATGAAAAACCTCAGCTTGAGACACTGGAGAGCCATAAATGGGGCTGTGGCTCAGTGGTAGAGCAGCTGCTTGGGAAGCAGAAGGTCCCAGGTTCAATCTCTGGCATCTCCAACTAAAAGGGGTCCAGGCAAGTAGGCGTGAAAAACCTCCGCTGGAGACCCTGGAGAGCCGCTGCCAGTCTGAGAAGACAAGACTGACTTTGATGGACCCAGGGTCTGGTTCAGTATAAGGCAGCTTCATATGTTCATAAGTTCAACCATTAGAAATACAGAGAGAAAGCAGATCCGGCTGAGTGGAACTGAAGAGAGGAAGCGAAGCAAGTCCCAGAGGGTTGCCAACTCCAGGCTGAGAAATTCCTGGAGATTTGCAGGTAGAGTTGGAGGAGGGCAGGATTTGGGGAGGGGAGGGGAAGGACCTCGCTGTGGTACAACATGATAGAATCCACCCTCCAAAGCAGCCATTTTCTCCAGGGAAACTTATCTCTATCGTCAGGAGATAAATTGTAATTCCAGAAGATCTCCAGGCAGGGCCGGCGCGTGGGAGTAGGCGAAGGAGGCAGTCTTCTAGGGCGCCACCTAGTGGTGCCCCCTCCCAGACGCGTGACTCTGGCTCCTGACCGCTGTCCCCTTGTCCTCCCCCCTCACCAAGCTGCCCTCAGCAAAGCCAAGCCACCCCCCCGCCACCCCCCAATGTGCAGCTTGGCCTCCCACCACATCCTATCCTGCCACCCTCCTTCCTGGCGTGGCCAGCAAGCACTTAGCCTCACCATTTTTTAAATAATGTATCACATTTTTTTTGGAAAAATTCAAATGAAAAATCAGTAAATGAAAAAGGTGAAAAGTTTCGAGGCTGGCACTCTTCATTTCCCCTATATTTCTAATAACGGCGGGGGGGGGGGGGGGCTAGTGGGTGATTCGCCTTGGGCGCCAGAAAGCCCAGCACCGGCCCTGTCTCCAGGCCTCACCCAGAGACTGGCAACCAACCCCATGAGATATTTATTTATTTTATTTATTTGGTTGATTTATATTCCGCCCTTTCCAGATAGAAATCTGGCTGCAGTTGTAGTCTTGGGGGCAGGGGAGGGAACCGCAGATAGTGGGGTGATGTTCCCTGACATTTGGGGTGCACCATTCCAGCTAGAAAGATCCGGTTTCTAAACACAGAGACATGAATCTGCTTTATACTGACTCAGACCCTTTTATCCATCCAAGTTAGTGCTGTCTCCCAATGCTCCCTCTAAGCTGTGGAGTCTTGTGAGCGAAACGTCTACTTTGGGAGCTCCTGGCATTAGAGTTGCGAGTGAGTGATTTGGTTGCCGCACAAATTCGTTGACTCTGGGGCCACTTGTCCTGAGCTGAGACAAAAATGTGTGAGCCGGAGGCTAAAAAAACGGAGCTGCCTCACACTAACTCAGCTTAGAGGGAACACTGCTGTCTAACTCACACTGGCAGCGGCTCTCCAAGGTCTCAGGCAGAAGTCTTTCACATCACCTCCCGCCTGGTCTTTTTTACTGGAGATACTGGGATTGAACCTTGAGACCTTCTGCGTGCCAAGCAAATGCTCTACCACTGAGCCACAGTTTGGCGTCATGGTAAAGTGCGCGGACTCTTATCCGGGAAAACTGGGTTTGATTCCCCACTCCTCCACCTGCCGCTGCTGGAATTGCAGCAGGCCCTACGGGATCTTAATCAGTTCTGTAGGGCTTGCAAAACCGCCCTCTTCCAACTAGCCTTTTAAGATGAAACCAAGAAACAATATCAAGCCATTTTGTACAAACTGAGACTGTAGCACCATCAAGCTATACTGTTTTTATTTTAGTGTTTAATTTATATATTGTATTTAATTGTATTATCTTGTTTATTGACTGAACTATCTTGTTTTATTGTCATAACATGATATTTCTATATCATGCCTTTGTAAGCCGCCCTGAGCCTGCCTTGGCGGGGAGGGCGGGATATAAATAAAAATTTATTATTATTATTATTATTGGAATGGTTTTGGGTCAGCCAGAGCTCTCTCAGAGCTGTCCTTGAAAACAGAGTTAAAGATGAGGAAAGTAACGGGTTAAAAGGTGTAAGAAATGAATAATAGAGGAGAGATATACGAAAAAGGATTGGATAGAATGTAAGAATATCAATCATTGTATAAATCTAAGATGTAATCCACCTTTGTTTCTCTTTTAATAATTCGGCGGTCTTTTGTATTTGTTTCAATTTTGTTAAAATATTTTTTTAAATCGATTTATGAAATAGAATACAAAATAGACTGTAAGGAATAAGATGGAATGTAATTGTAGAACTTATAGCAATAAAATCTTTGTTTGGGGGGAAAAAAGAAAAGAAAGGGCAGCTTCTGGGAGAGCTCTCTCAGCCCCAACCACCTCACAGGGTGTCTGTTGTGGGGGAAGAAGGTAAAGGAGATTGTGAGCCGCTCTGAGACTCTGATTCAGAGAGAAGGGGGGAGGGGTATAAATCTGCGATCTTCTTCTTCTTTTGTGTTGCCCCAAGCTGTGGCTGGCCGGGTCAGGCGCCTTGGAGAGAGGCCTGGTTGCTGTCGGCTGGGCCAAAAGCTCGAGGGAAGGCAAAGGAAAGGGAAGGAGGCAGGAGGCAGCTGGTGACTCACTTGCCTCGAGGATGGCAAATGGTTTCCTCTGCCACCTCCGGGTACCTTGGGAGGAGGATGTGAGAATAATTGAAGGGGAAGAGTTTTGACCAGATTCGGGGGTGTGGGGGAAAGAAAACTGCAAGGGTCCCTGGGGAGGGGCTCAACCCCGAGGCATCTTCCAGTTGAAAGGGCCAGACAGGAGTTGGTGGGTGTGGGTGTGAACAAGGGGGCAAGCAGGTGGGCTAGCCCCTTGGTGCGGGGAGGGCAGGCCCCAGATTCAGCAAGAGCTCAAAGGAGCACAGTTCCTGAACCTTTCTGAGGGTTCCCCCTCCTCCTCCCCACCCACCTTGTCCATTGAATAGGAGGTGCAGCTGCATAACAATCCCTGGATTAGGAGAGCGGGCAGCCAGCCAGCCACCAGGGGCTTTGCCACACCCCCAGCAGCCCTCATGAACCCCTGGAGAAGTCCACGCCACCTTTTCTCCACTTCTGATGTGATTTTGGGTGGCTTCTGGCCTATTGACTGGGGGAGGGGCAGCCCAGGAGAGCCCCATGTGAGCGAGGCCTGTTTGCCCAAGCAGGCCTTGCTCGTCCAGGATTCTCCTTTCTTGCGTCGGGTTGCTTTTGGCTGGGAGTGTGTGGCATATCCGAGTTATGCTAATGAGCTCCACCACCTATTTTTCTACAAAACGACCCCTGGGGGAGGGTATGCATCTCCGAGGACTGCGGGGAGTGGGTTGCAGCTTGAGATGATCCTTCACAACTAAACATCTTGCATAGCAGGGAGAAACCTTCTGCTCTCCTCTCAGGTTTGCCCTGCTGGTTTTCTGCTTGCAGGGAGTTTTTCAGTATAAGGGTGTTTTCCCAAATGCAGATGTGATGGGGGGATGCTGTCGGGGGGCTTGAGGTTACAGGCAGAGTTTCACCATTGTGAGAATTCCTTTAGAGCCAGGGGTGGTCAAGGGTAGCTCTCCAGATTTTTGTTTTTTGCCTACAACTCCCATCAGCCCCAGCCAGCATGGCCAATGGCTGGGGCTGATGGGAGTTGTAGGCAAAAAAACATCTGGAGAGCCACTGTTGGCCACCTCTGCTTCTATCACATCTCCCCTCAGTCATCATTTCTCTAAGCTAAAGAGCCCTGCCCTCTTTAACCTTTCTTCATAGAGAAGGTGTTTCATCGCCTTAATCATTCTAGTTGCCCTTTTCCAATGCTGTAGTCCAGGGGTGGCCAATGGTAGCTCTCCAGACGTTGTTTGCCTACAACTCCCATCAGCCCCAGCCAGCATGGCCAATGGCTGGGGCTGATGGGAGTTGTAGGCAAAAAAAACATCTGGAGCTCTACCATTGGCCAGCCCTGCTTTAGACAGTTCCAAAAGGATAATAGGTTTGCAGGAAGGGTGAAATGTTGGGAATTTTTTCTTTCAGCTTTCTGGTGGTGGCAGTTCCTTCCGAAGCAGTTGAAAAAAAATAAGGTGAAGGCAGATGAAGCAGGTGAGTGGGGCGTAATGAATGAGAGCTATTTAAAATGGCCCGCAAAGGATCCCCAAGATTCTGCCCGTGACCCAGATGGAATCATTTTGCTGCTCTTAGGCATTTTATTTTGGAAAGAGGCCAGGCTGCTAATGAGGAAGCAAGGGCTGGGCTACGGTGCAGAGGTTTCGCCCCTTCAGCATTTCAGACGTATCCAATTGCATCATCCACACACTTCGTGGAATTGTGGAACACTGACAGCCCGGAATACAACTTAATTCTGGGCCAGCACAAGTCACAAGAGCCCAAGGCATTGTGTAATGGCAGCTTAATAGTGGAAATGTTGTTGCTGCTCTGTGTTTGTGCGCATGTGGGCGAGAGACAGAGAGCAACTGGTTTGCAAGGGCTGTTGCCAGGCAGCTTGGCCGTCCGTTAGTGGAAATGTCACAGTTTTCTCCACACAGAGGATTTGAGGACCAGGAAAGGAAACTCAAGGCCGGATCTGCAAGTCCAATTCAAGAAATATCTGGGGACTTTGGGGGGTGGAGCCAGGAGAATTTGGGGGTGGAGCCAGGAGGAAGGTGGTGACAAGCATCATTGAACTCCAAAGGGAGTTCATTTAAAGGGACTGCACTAGAGATGTGAAGGCCCCGGGGGAAAAAAACAGAAAAATTCAGGGAAAAACTGTTTTTTTTTCCTGAAGCCTTTTTTGTTTTGTTTTTTCCCAAAAAATTGGAAAAATTGAAGAAAAGAAAAGAAAAGAAAAAAATGATTATGGAACATTTTATTTTAACATGACGAATAAAATACTTTAAGACAAGGTGTTCAAATATTTTCCAAATCATTTCTAAAAAATGTGCAGTATCAGATTATTCTAATTTCTGTGCACTGAGGACAAGCAAGTCCTAGATCATGCCCATTCATTGAAACTTAGTCCTAGACTCCCTTCTAGACACGTCCCTCCTCTTCAGTTCTTTTTACGAGAATTAGTTTTTTTTAAATTTTTATTTAATACTGTGGAGAGGCAATTTGAATAATTGTTACTTCTGGATTTTTAAAAATTGTTTTGTGAAGGGTTTTTTTTGTCTGTTCCGCATAAACTAGCAAACGGTTCAGGAGATTGCTGCTCCTTTCGTTACCATTACAAATAAATATTTTGAAAGTAAATTCTGTTTGTAATAGTTGTTTGGATACACTATATTTTAAATATGCTAGTTGTGATAATTTCATGCCAAGTAAAATTGTCCATAGTCATATTTTATGTTCCTAAAGTAATAGAATGGCTTTCAATCTGGAAAAGAAAAAATAAGTGCTAATGTAGCATTTTTTTTTCAATTTTTCCGAAAATTTCCATTTTTTTCTGGAAGAAATGGGGGGGGGATGGGGTTTTTTCCCGAGCTTCAAAATTTCCATAAATTTTACATCTCTAGACTGCACACCTTTTAAATGCCTTCCCTCCATTGGAAATAATGAAGGATAGGGGCACCTTTTTGGGGGCTCATAGAATTGGACCCCCTGGTCCAACGCTTTTGAAACTTTGAGAAGAGGCACCAGATGCTATGTTGTAAATTTGGTGCCTCTACCTCAAAAAGCAGCCCCCGAGCTCCAGATACTTGTGGATCAATTATCCATTATACTCTATGGGAACTGGTCTCCATAGGGAATAATGGAGTGCCCAGCAGATATTCTCCCCCCCCCCCCACTTTCTGATGACTCTGAAATGGGGGAGGGCCTCCAAATTGGGGGATCCTTTGCCCCCACCTGGGGATTGCCAACCCTATCCAGCAGGCTCTGGATTTTTCTTTTCCACGAATTCAAGTAACACCAAGAGGACAGAGCATCACTGCCCCAGACAGAGAGTTCCATCTAAGCCTTATGACTAATAGCCACTGATGGCCCTCTGCTCCAGATGTTTATCCAATCCCCTCTTGAAGCTGTCTGTGCTTGTAGCTGCCACCACTTCCTGCAACAATGAATTCCACATGTTAATTACCCTTTGATTGAAGTACTTCCTTTTATCCATTTTAAGCCTACTGCTCGTTAATGTAATTGAGTGCCCACGAGTTCTTGTACTGTGAGAAAGGGAGAAAAGTACTTCTTTCTCTGCCTTCTCTATCCCATGCATAATTTTGTAAACCTCTATCGTGTCACCCCTCAATCATTTCTCCAAGCGAAAGAGCCGTAACCTCTTTAACCTGGAGCAGAGGTCCATCAGTGGCTATTAGCCACAGCATATTGATGGAACTCTCTGTCTGGGGCAAGTGATGCTCTGTCTTCTTGGTGCTTGGGAGGAGGCACAGTGGGAGGGCTTCTAGTGTCCTGGCCCCACTGATGGACCTCCTGATGGCACCTGGGGAGGTTTTTCTGGCCACTGTGTGACACAGAGTGTTGGACTGGATGGGCCTTTGGCCTGATCCAACATGGCTTCTCTTATGCTCTTATGTTCTCTTTAAGCTTTCTCCACAGGGAAGGTATTCCATCCCCTTAATCATTTTAGTTGCCCTTTTTTTGGCACCTTTTCCAATGCTGTAATATCTTTTTTGAGGTGCAGTGACCAGAACAGTACACAATATTCCAAGTGGGACTGCCCCATTGAGTTATACAGGGGCATGGTGATACTTGGAATTTGGAAACCTTGGAAACCCCCGAATATGAACCTTCATGGGGTCACCCTGAGTTGGCTGAGACTCAATGGCACCCTTTCCCTTTACAGCCAACAAGAGCTGGTTCAGCTCTCAGCTCTGCTAAAGACTGCTGGTTCCATCTGTGGCTAGTCCTCATGAACATAAGAACATCAGAAGAGCCCTGCTGGATCAGACCAGTGAGGGTCCATCTAGTCCAGCCTCCTGTCTCACACGGTGGCCAACCAGTTCCTCTGGATGGCCAACAACAGGGCAGAGAGGCTGAGGCCTTCCCCTGAGAAGAACCTCAGAAGAGCCCTGCTGGGTCAGACCAGGGAGGGTCCATCTAGTCCACCTTCCTGTCTTCTCACACAGTGGCCGACCAGTTCCTCTGGAGGGCCAACAACAGGGCACAGAGGCTGAGGCCTTCTCCTGAGAAGAAAATCAGAAGAGCCTTGCTGGAACAGCATCCTGTCTCACACAGAGGCCAACCAGTTGCACTGGAGATCCAACAACAGGGCATAGAGGCCAAGGCCTTCCCCTGATGTTGCCTCCTGGTGCTGGGATTCAGAGATTTAGTGCCTGTGTATGTGGAGGTTCCTCTCAGTCACCAGGCCTAGGAGCCGCTTACCCTCCATGAATCTGTCAGATCCCCTTTTAAAGCCATCCTTGCCTATGGCCATCAGTACATCCTTGCAGCAAATTCCACATTTCAGTCACTCTCTATGCAAAGTAATATTTTCCATTTGTTTGTCCTGTCCATTAGCTTCATTGGATGCCTTCCAGTTCCAGAATTTTGGGAGAGGGAGAAAAACTTATCTTGGTCAACTCTCTCCCCACCCCCACCTTTCCCATGCATAATTTTATAAACCTCTATCATGCCCCCTCTTAATTGTCTCTTTTCTAGACTGAAGTTCTAGAGCTCTGGTCCGCACTCAAAATGGCCTCATCCAACATGGCTTCTCTTATGTTCTTATACAAGACTCTGCACGGGATACAGAAGGTAAAAGAAGAAGGACTTTTCTCCCTTTGTCACAATACAAGAAATCGTGGCCATTCAATGAAATGGCGGAGCAGTCGGGTTAAAACGGATAAAAGGAAGTCCTTCTTCATCCAAAGGGTGATTAACACGTGGAATTCACTGCCGCAGGAGGTGGTGGCGGCTACAAGCATAGCCAGCTTCAAGAGGGGATTGGATAAAAATATGGAGCAGAGGTCCATCAGTGGCTATTAGCCACAACTTATCATTGGAACTCTCTCTCTGGGGCAGTGATGCTCCGTACTCTTGGTGCTGGGGGGGCACAGTGTTAGGGCTTGTAGTGTCCTGGCCCCTCAGGTGGACCTCCTGATGGCACCTGGTTTTTTGGCCACTGTGTGACACAGAGTGTTGGACTGGAGGGGCCATTGGCCTGATCCAACGTGGCTTCTTTTATGTTCTTATGGATGTAGTTAAAAGGAGTTTAGCTGCTCTGCTGCATGCCAAAGACCTTTTTCTTCCCCCCTCAAGATGCTTGTTGACTTGCTTGATAGCATTGTTGCCTAGTGATCAGAGCACTGCTAACAGCCGAGGAAGTTGTTCTGTGGCTCACAGAAACTTCCGCCACAACGAATGCCATCAACGTGCTAAGTATTTCGGCTGCAGCAGATGGAGGAGGATGGGGGGGGGGGGAGGGGGGGCTCTGAGAGTGGCCCCAGGTGTAATGACTTGCCCATCAGGACTGCTGTGGTGGTGAGCCCAGGGAAAGCCACTCTGCAGCTTTTTAAGGGATGTTACAGAACACACCTGGCCCCAAATAAATATTGGTAAGCAAATGCCGATGAAAGACAGCTTCACAGGCGCTTCTTTTAGCAGCGCTCATCAGTTCTCCAGGGCTGCTCCCACCCTCTGCGCCCCAGCCAGGTGCTGACAGCTGCCAATCTGGGCTTGGGAAACTGCTCGAGAAAGAGGGCAGGGCCCAGGGAGGGTGGAGTTTGGGGACTGAAGGGAGCTCAGTGAGGATCCTCTGCCCTGATGGAATTCGAAGAGGGAAGTTCCACCTTCAGAGACATGAAGCTTCTGAATCTCAGAGCAGGGAGGCTACATCACGGGAAGGCCTGAGCCTCCCTGCCCTAGAGTTGACAAGCTCTCACTGGGGGCAGGGGATCCCCCACCCTGGAGGGCCCCAACCCGCCATGAATCCTAGAGCATTTCTGGTATGACACTCTAGGAATCACAGTAAAACTTTATGGTACCATAGAGTTTTATCACGAGTCCTAGAGCGTCCCTAGCATGATGTCCCCATCGCGATGACATCACTTGGTCTCTATGCCCTGCTGTTGGCTGTTCGGAGGAGCTGGTTGACCACTGAGTGAGACAGGGATGCTGGACTTGATGGACCACTGATCTGATCCAGCAGGGCTCTTCTGACATTCTGATGAAGGCCTCAGCCTCTGTGCCCTGTAGCGAGACCTCCAGAGGAACTGGCTGACCACTGTATGAGACAGGATACTGGACTGAATGGACTCTCCCTGGTTTGATCCAGCAAAGCTCTTCTGATGTTTTGATGAAGGCCCATGGCGCAGAGTGGTAAAGCTGTAGTACTGCAGTCCTAAGCTCTGCTCACGACCTGAGTTCGATCCCCAGCGGAAGCTGGGTTTTCAGGGAGCCAGCTCAAGGTTGACTCAGCCTTCCATCCTTCCGAGGTCGGTAAAATGAGTCTCCAGCTTGCTGGGGGTGGGTGGGGAAGTAGATGACTGGGGAAGGCAATGGCAAACCACCCCGTAAAAAAGTCTGCCGTGAAAACGTTGTGAAAGCAACGTCACCCCAGAGTTGGAAGCAACTGGTGCTTGCACAGGGGAACTTTCCTTTCCTTCCACCCTCTATTTCCTGTTCATGGCCCTCCAGAAGAACTGGTTGGCCACTATGTGAGGCAAGATTCTGGACCAGATGGACCCTCACTGGTCTGATCCAGCAGGGCTCTTCTGAGGCTCCTATGAAGGCCTTAGCCCCTGTGCCCTGTTGTTGGCCCTTCAGAGGAACTAGTTGAACACTCTGTGTCACATAAGAACATAAGAGAAGCCACGTTGGATCAGGCCAGTGGCCCACCCAGTCCAACACTCTGTGTCACATAAGAACAGAAGAGAAGCCCTGTTGGATCAGGCCAAAGGCCCATCCAGTCCAACACTCTGCGTCACATAAGAACATAAGAGAAGCCACATTGGATCAGGCCAATGGCCCATCCAGTCCAACACTCTGTGTCACATAAGAACATAAGAGGAGCCACATTGGATCAGGCCAATGGCCCCTCCAGTCCAACACTCTGCGTCACATAAGAACATGTAAACTATGTAAACTGACAGAAATTAGCACCTGAAATACCATCATCTCTGCCAGATTAAGTTAAAATTTTAATTGTATATGTACTGGTTTTTAATAATGTTAATTTTAAAGCCTTATATTTACCGTTATGTATATTTATAAATGTTGTTAGCCGCCCTGAGCCTGCCTAGGTGGGGAGGGCGGGATATAAATAAAATTTTATTATTATTTATTATTATTATTATTATTAACATAAGAGAAGCCACATTGGATCAGGCCAATGGCCCATCCAGTCCAACACTCTGCATCACATAAGAACATAAGAAAAGCCACGTTGCATCAGGCCAATGGCCTATCCAGTCCAACACTCTGTGTCACATAAGAACAGAAGAGAAGCCATATTGGATCAGGCCAGTGGCCCATCCAGTCCAACTCTCTGTGTCACATAAGAACATAAGAGAAGCCATGTTGGATCAGGCCAATGGCCAATCCAGTCCAACATTCTGTGTCACATAAGAACATAAGAGAAGCCATGTTGGATCAGGCCAATGGCCCATCCAGTCCAACACTCTGTGTCACAGAAGAGCATAAGAGAAGCCACGTTGGATCAGGCCAATGGCCCATCCAGTCCAACGCTCTGTGTCACATAAGAACATAAGAGAAGCCATGTTGGATCAGGCCAATGGCCCATCCAGTCCAACACTCTGGGTCACACAGTGGCCAAAAACCCAGGTGCCATCAGGAGGCCCATCAGTGGGGCCAGGACACTAGAAGCCCTCCTGCTGTTGCCCCCCAGCGCCAAGAATACAGAGCCTCACTTGTCCGAGATAGAGAATTCCATCCAGGCCTCGGATTCAGTGGGAGCTCATAAGAGCACAGCTCCTGAACCTTTCTTAGAGTTCCACCTCCTCCTTCTGAGAGTTCCACCTCCTTGTCCATTGAATAGCATGTGCAGCTGCGTAAGTCCATGGATGAGCTCCACCACCTCTTTTTCTACAAAACGACACCTGGTTCCATCTGTACCTTATGGCTCATAGCCGCTGATGGTCCTCTGCTCCAGATGTTTATCCAATCCCCTCTTGAAGCTGTCCATGCTTGTAGCCGCCGCCACCAGCGCCTCTCCCACCCCAGTCCATGGAAATATTGTCTTCCACAAAACCGGTCCCCGGTGCCAAAAAGATTGGGAGTCACTGCTGTAGAGGACCTTAAACCTTGGACTTCATGGGACCAAATGGGCCAAAGCTCCCTGTTTGGTGGTGGCCCCTTTTTCGGACTGCAAGCCTCGGTCAAAGCCCCACCAAGCCAATCTTTGACGCCAGCCCGTTCCTGAGGGCCCACTCAGACAGGGCCTTGCAGCCCCGCCAGAGGTGGCCCCCTCCCCTTGACCCCAGACGAGGCTGCCTGGGGGGGGGGGAACCCTTCTCCCTTTTGCACCCTGAGCTGCTTTCCGCAGCCCCTTCCCCTTTCTCCTGGGTCCTTCCTTCCTATGGAGCCGGTAGAGCGCTTTGCAAAGCGTCTCTTCCATTGCTGTGATTTTTCCAGTGGAACTCCCGGTGCCGAGTTCCATGCCTCCGCTCCGCCTCTCCTTCCCTTCCCTGCCAGGCGTTCGGGCTCCTGAGAGCCAGCTTGCCTCGGTCACCGGGTTACGCCCTTTCTCCCAGCTGTTGATTTACAAGGAGGGAAAGCCCTGGCAGGCTTCTCAGCCTGAGATTCTGGTGTGGCTTGTTTGGGGTTGTGTGTGTGTGTTTTTCCTTCTCCCCCTTCGCGTTCTTCTCCTCCGCCTTCAAAAGTACATGAAAGACACATGCTGCGCTTGGGTGCAGAGGACAGGAGGCGAGGAGACCCGGCGGCTGGGCTTGGGTGAGAATCACGCCAGGGGTGGACTGCAGGCTTCTTTGACCCCCTCCCGAAAGACGTTCCCTGCAGCCTCTGAGGTTGGAGCGGCTTCTGGTGGGAAACGAGGAGTCCCCCCCAGGCAGAAGAGGCAAAGGGGCAAGCGCCCCGGGCGCGCCAAGGTATTTCCTCCCCCTCGCCCTCCCTCCCCCGCAAACCTCTCCTGTTGCAGAGCCCGAGGGGGGAGGCCAGAGAACCAAGCCCTTTCTTATGTTAACCCCAAAATCTGCTGAGTCTCATCTGCCCGGGTCGCTCTGCAGGGAGCTGGGAGCAAGCCTTCCAGTGTTGCCATTTGGCCTCAAGAGCTGATCCCACAACTCGGATCTCCCAAGCCAAATGGGGCATCCCTGTCTGGGTTTGGGTTTTGTTCTGGGCTGGTGCCGTGAAGGGACGGGGGAATGACTGAAGTGCTCCACCTTTGAAACAGCAAGATTTTCAGGATCCAAGAGCCGAAGCGTCCTTTGTCAGGAACTCTGGGGATGACGGGAGTCATTCCCAGGGCTTTTTTTTTTTTTTTTAGCAGGAACACACGGGAACACAGCTCTGGCTGGCTTGGCACCAGAGGGTGTGGCCTAATATGCAAACGAGTTCCTGCTGCACAAAAAGATCTGCGTGAAACAATGGTGGCGTCAGGGGGTGTGTGGCCTAATATGCAAATGAGTCCCAGCTCCGCTTTTGCTACCCAACAAACACCCTGGTTATTCCTGACGTTTGCTGACTGCTGTTACAACCCAGCCCTTTAACAGTGCCTGCCGAGGGCTGCCAGTGGCTGAAAACTTCTTGGGGTTTCAGGTGCAGAGGTCTTAGCTCTATGCCCATCCAGAGAATCAGGGCGGGGCACTTCCTGAGACCCATTTCTCGTCTAGAGAGAGCCCAAGGCTGAGCGGAGGTCTTAGACCAGGGGTGGCCAAACTTGCTTAATGTGAGAGCCACATAGAATAAGCATCAGCAGTGTTCTCTCTACGCTGAGTTAGTGTGAGCTAGCTCACAGAATTTTAGCCTCCAGCTCACACCTTTTCGTCTTAGCTCAGGAAGGACGACCCTAGACTCCCAGAGCGCACTAATGTATGCAGTAGCTCACAACTTTAATGCCAGGAGCTCACAAAATAGAATTTTTTGCTCACAAGACTGCAACTTAGAGGCAACATTGAACATCAGATGTTAGAGAGCTGCAAGACATGAACATCAGATGCTTGACAGGAGGGAGGGAGATGGACGAGGGAGGAGGAAGGGGTGGAAAGAAAGCAACTTTAACTTTAAATGCATTCTTCAAGCCGCCAGCTGGCTTGGCTTGGAGAAGCGATTTAAAGAGACAGATGCCTTCTCCAAGCCAGCCAACAGGGTGGAGGGGGCTTCAAGAGCCATACAATATGTGTGAAAGAGCCACGTGTGTGTGGCTCCTGAGCCACAGTTTGGCCACGCCTGTGCTAGACCCATTTTTGCTCTGTGAGAAATAGGAAACTGTCCTGGGAGCTTTGGGCGCAACAGAAGGGTCAGGATTACACAGCTGGGCAGACTTTGGGAGATCTGCATTCAAATTTCCATTCTGCCACGATGTGTGAATCACTGTATGATCCTGAGCCAATTGCTCTTTCAGCCTAACCGACTCCGCAGGGTTGTCGCAAGATGCAATGGAGGAAAGGTGTGTGCTGCCCGCAACGCCCTGGTGGACGGGTGGCTTGTTCCGTATAGGGCTAGCCAGCACCAACCCCTTGAAACGAGGTCTTGGAGAAGGCACTGGGGGGGCAACTCACCCTGCCCCTTCCTTCCAATCGCAGCTGTCCTTGTGGAGAACGTTTGCCATCAGAGTTTGCAGAGGAGAATTTGGGGACAGGAGAGAGCAAACCAGCATCTCATCATTCTTGCGCTCACATCCGTTTGCATTGGCTGAAGCCGCGGGTCTTCAGACTTTTCCTTTGCTTGTAAACTTCTGGGTCATTGTGCCTTGCGAGAGATGGGCGACAGGTATGCCTCCTCCTCGGATCCTGGCGTTTCCACCCACCTGAGAGCAACTTTCCCTCTTTATGAACTTTTTATTGCGATTGCAATAAAAAAAGGCCAACACCATGCTGGGAATTATTAGGAAGGGAATTGAAAACAAATCAGCCAGTATCGTAATGCTGTTGTATAAATCGATGGTATGATCTCATGTGGAATTCTGTGTACAATTCTGGTCACCGCACCTCAAAAAGGATATTATAGCACTGGAAAATGTTCAGAAAAGGGCAACTAGAATGATTAAAGGGTTAGAATACTTTCCCTATGAAGAAAGGGTAAAACGTTTGGGGCTCTTTAGCTGGGAGAAACGTCGACTGCGGGATGACATGGTAGAGGTTTACAAGATTATGCGTGGGATGGAGAAAGTAGAGAAAGAAGTACTTTTCTCCCTTTCTCTCAATACAAGAACTCATGGGCATTCAATGAAATTGCTGAGCAGTCAGGTTAAAACAGATAAAAGGAAGTCCTTCTTCACCCAAAGGGTGATTAACATGTGGAATTCACTGCCACAGGAGGTGGTGGTGGCTACAAGCATAGCCAGCTTTAATAGGGGACTGGATAAAAATATGGAGCAAAGGTCCATCAGTGGCATTAGCCACAGTGTGTGTGTGTGTGTGTGTGTGTGTGTGTGTATATATATATATATATATATATATATATATATATATATATATATATATATATATATATGTATGTGTGTGTGTGTGTGTGTGTGTGTGTGTGTGTGTGTGTGTGTATGCATATATATATATATACACACACACACACGCATATATTGGCCACTGTGTGACACAGTGTTGGACTGGGTGGGCCATTGGCCTGATCCAACATGGCTTCTCTGATGTTCTTATGTAACTTTGCTGAAGAGGTGCTGCAGACATTTCCCTACCTACAGGGCCCCTGCAGTTGCCTGATTCCTGAGCTCGACAGAATTGTAGGAGGGGACCCAAGCCGGAGAGCGTGTAGCTGACTTTGGGCTTACTAATGGTATAATACATAATAATTATAGAGAAGGTGAAGGGAAAATCCCCACCCCTGGCCTCGTGGAAATCTATTTTCACTCAGCCTCCCCGCCGGCTTCTGGGGAATTACCCGCACACTCCTGAATTTTCCTTCATAACCACATGGGAGAAAAAGTTGCTTTTTAATGACAGGGCAGCTTAGAGCCTCTGGAAGTTGCATCCTGAGAGCCAGTTTGGTGTAGTGGTGAAGTGTGTGGACTCTTATCTGGGAGAACCGGGTTTGATTCCCCACTCCTCCACTTGCACCTGCTGGAATGGCCTTGGGTCAGCCATAGCTCTTGCAGAGTTGTCCTTGAAAGGGCAGCTGCTGTAAGAGCTTTCTCAACCCCACCTACCTCACAGGGTGTCTATTGTGGGGAAGGATGATGAAGGAGATTGTGAGCCAATGCCATCTTCTTCTTCTTGGTGTAGTGGTTAAGTGCCTGGACTCTCAACTGGGAGAACCGGGTTTGATTCCCCACTCCTCCACTTGCACCTGCTAGCATGGCCTTGGGTCAGCCATAGCTCTGGCAGAGGTTGTCCTTGAAAGGGCAGCTGCTGTGAGAGCCCTCTCAGCCCCACCCACCTCACAGGGTATCTGTTGTGGGGTGGGGAAGACATAGGACATTGTAAGCCTCTCTGAGTCTCTAGTTCTGAGAGAAGGGTGGGGTATAAATCTGCGGTCTTCTTTTTCTTCTTGTGCCTGCTGCCTCGCTCTGCGCTTTCTGTGCGCTCATGACACATGTCCAGCCCCACGGGAAAGACATGGAGGTCTTGCCCAGTGGAAGGGGTCACCCCAGCTAGACACGCACCTGTAACCCTTGGCCCCTCTGCCAGGCGCAAGAGTCTCTGGAGTCCCTCCCAGGAAGGAAGGAAGGAAGGAAGGAAGGAAGGAAGGAAGGAAGGAAGGAAGGAAGGAAGGAAGGAAGTTGCAACTGTCCTTCTCCTGTGGGAATTTCTCCCCAGACCTCTACATTGTCACTGCCCATGGTGGGAGCCTCCTTCATGATGATGGGGAAGCAGAGCAGCATCTATCTCGTCCCTAGAACTGTCAGTGGGGTGTAGTGGTTAGAGTATCAGAATAGGATGTGGGAGAACCGGGTTAAAATCCTCACTCTGCCATGGAAGCTTGCTGGGTGACCTGGGATCACTCACCCACTCTTAGCCGAACCCACCTCGCAGGGTTGTTGTGAGGATAAAAAGGAGTAGAGGCAGACCTCAGATTCAGCAGGAGCTCACAGGAGCACAGCTCCTGAACCTTTCTGATGGCTCCCCCTCCTTCTCCCCACCTACCTTGTCCATTGAATAGGAGGTGCAGCTGCATAACAATCCCTGAATTAGGAGAGCGGGCAGCCAGCCAGCCAGCCACCAGGGGCTTTGCCACGCCCCCAGCAGCCCTCATTAACCCCTGGAGAAGCCCACGCCACCCTTTCTCCACTTCCGATGTGATTTTGGGCGGCGGGTGGCTTGCTGGCCTTTTGACTGGGGGCGGTGGCCCAGGAGAGCCCCAGATGAGCGAAGCTTGCCTGGGCTGACTGGATCTCTAGCCAGCCCAAGCAGGTCTCGCTCACCCGGGGCTCTCCTTTCTTGCATCAGGTTGCTTTTGGCTTGGGGGGGGTGGCATATGCTAATGAGCTCCACTACCTATTGTTCTACAAGACGACTCCTGAGTAGAGGAGAACGATGGCAGCCACCTTGGGAAGAAAGGGTGTGTGTGTCAAAGCGATGTAAATAAAAGTTGCCGACAGTAGGGAGGAATGTGAAATTTGCTGCAAGAGGATGTGGCGGTGGCCACAGCTTCAAAAGGGGATTAGATAGGCTTTGTTTAGTATTTGTGTGTGTTTGTGCATGCCGGTGGACTTGGAAGTCCTGGTTTCCTCTGGCAGCCCTACTGGAGCCAGGATGTTTTCCCGAGAGGTGGCTGGATGCGCCTGCCCCTGCCTGCCGACTGCTGGTATTCCTTTAGAGGTCTCCCTGCCAAGTTCTTGCCAGGCTCTGCCCTCCTGAGCCTCCAAGGTCAAAAGGGGATTACATAGATTGATGCTCGATAAGTCTTGTAAGTGGCAACTAGCCATGGTGACTGAGGGGAACCTCCACATTCAGATGCACAAATCCTCTGAATCCCAGAGCTGAGAGGCAACATCAGCGGAAGGCCTTGGCCTCTAAAGCCTCTTGTTGGTTCTCCAGAGGAACAGTTGGCTTCTGCGTGAAACAGGAGGCTGGACTAGATGGACCCTCCCTGCTCTGATCCAGCAGGGCTCTTCTGATGTTCTTATGAAGGCCTCAGCCTCTGTGCCCTGTTGTTGGCCCTCCAGAGGAACTGGCTGGCCACTGTGTGAGAAGACAGGAGGCTGGACCAGAGGGACCCTCACTGGCCTGACCCAGCAGGGCTCTTCTGATGTTTTTATGAAGGCCTTGGCCTCTGTGCCTTGTTGTTGGCCCTCCAGAGGAACTGACTGGCTACTGTGTGAGACAGGAGGCTGGACTAGATGGACCCTCCCTGGTCTGATCCAGCAGGGCTCTTCTGATGTTCTCATGAAGGTCTTGGCCTCTATCCCCTGTTATTGGTGTCCAGAGGAACTGATTGCTCAGCCACTGTATGAGACAGGATGCTGGACTGGATGGACCCTCCCTGGTCTGATCCAACTGGGCTCTTCTGATGTTCTTCTCAGGGGAAGGCCTCATTTTCTATGCCCTGTTGTTTGCCTCTCAGAACTGTCTGGCCACTGTGTGAGACAGGATGCTGGACTAAATGGACCCTCACTGGTCTGATCCGGGCTCTTCTTAGGTGCTTCTCAGGGGAAGGCCTCGGCCTCCCTGCCCTGTTGTTGGCCCTCCAGCGGAACTGGTTGGCTACTGTGTGAGACAGGATGCTGGACTACATGGACCACTGGTCTGATCTAGCAGGGCTCTTCTGATATCCTTATGAGGGCAGAGTCTGAGGAGAAGAGGGAACTCAGTGGAGCTGTGATGTCCACCCTCCACCAGGGAAACATCTCTGTAGGTCTGGGGATGAGTTGTAAAATTCCGGGAGAACTCCGGGTTCCATCTGGAAGATGGCAACCCTGTCTCCTCTTTTAACCCCAGAAGTGCTGATGGAGCTAAATGAAACATAGGAAAAGCTGCCCTCGGAGCACAAAGGAGTTCCAAAGCAGGTTGGAAGAGGGGGAAGGGAAGAAGGAGAGGGGCCACACGGACATTTAGTGCCCTGGAGCCACAGATGACTGCTGCCATCCGTGTTGCTGGGAGCACAACTTTCCTTCCTGGAGCAGAAAAATGCCCGCTTCTTGGAGCCCTGGTGCGAATCCTTCCCTGTTTTCATCTCCTGAACTGCTGGGCACTGCCAAGAAAGCAATTATCTTTCTCCTCTCCTGGAGCCTGCACGGCTTTGCAATTGTTTGGCTTTCCTGCGACGCATCGTGCCAAGGCAGCGTTTCTCCCTGGGCATCTTTAATCACACTTTAGGTTCCCTCCCCCTCCTCCTTCCTGTTTGGGCAGATGATGGAAATTGGGTGTAATGACTTCAGGTGGGGCTAAGTGAGAAGGGAAGGACACACAGCGGAGAGTCCAGAGGGGTGGATTCTGCTCCAGTTGCTAATTTAGTCCCTCTGGTTAGGTGGCCTGGAATAATGTCAGAATCGCATGACCCTGAAGATGGGTAATAGCCCCCCCCCCCCCATCCCACTGCCTTCATTTCAGAGGACTGGGGTTGCCAATTCCCCAGGTTGGGGCAGGGGAGTCATCCTGTTTGGAGGCCCTCCCGCCCCCACTTCAGGATCATCAGAAAGCGGGGGGGGGGGAGGGAAATGTCTGCTGGGCTGTGGATTTTGTTATCCCTATGGAGACCAATTCCTATAGAGTATAATAGAGAACTGATCCATGGGTATCTGGGGCTCTGGGGGGGGCCCTGTTTTTTGAGGTAGAGGCACCAAATCCGCAACATAACATCTGATGCCTCTCCCCAAAGTGCTCTCCAAGTTTCAAAAGGATTGGACCAGGGGGCCCAATTCTATGAGCTCCCAAAGAAGGTGCCCCATCCTTCATTATTGCTGGTGGAGGGAAGGCATTTAAAAGGTGTGCGGTCCCTTTAAATGGGATGACCAGAACTCTCTTTAGAGTTCAATTATGCTTGTCACAACCTTGCTCCTGGCTCCACCCCCAATATCTCCTGGCTCCACCCCCAAAGTCTTCTGGCTCCATCCCCAAAGTCCCCAAATATTTCTTGATTTGGACTTGGCAACCCTAGGTGATAGATATGGAAGATATGTGTTGTTCTCAGACCCTGACAGGTAGAATTGTGTGCCCTGAACGTGTGTCCTAAACTTCATTCTGGGGTCTCTGTATTCCATAGAGTTCGCTTGTTGCAACCAAATGCTGAACAAGCAAGGTGGGCCAAAGGCCCAAAAGTTGGCCAGCAAATCCCATCCCTGTAATTTGTTGCACTGAAGGGAGTCATTTCCTGCCGTTGTGCATGTATGTTGTAGATTGAACTCAGCTGATTTCCTTCGGGTCTTTGAGTACGCACGCTTTTGCTGACGGTAAATAAAAGGATTGGGGGGAAAAAAAATCCCTGGACCATTGTCGTAATCCCTTTTCCCCACATCAGAGTTATATAAATGCACACAATGCAGATAAAAGAGGAAGGAGAACAAGCAACAGAGGGGGAACTTTTTAGAAAGATGCCAGCTAAGCTTCCGTTTCCTTGATTCTCTAAAAGAGAGATTTCCCTCCTGTTTTCCTCGAAACCCTCATAAGCCCCTCACAGTTCTCAGGAGAAAAGTACTAATCCCTCCAGCCTTTTAGAACAGAAAACGGTGGGCGTTGGGCGTCTTCCCCCCCCCCTTGGTGTTTTCTTTGAAACGGTTCTGTCCCATACTTTCTCTATAAATATATTTGAAGCTGCTGGCAGCTACGATATAAAAGTGCGAAAACGATAGAAAAACACCACATTATATAACTATATATAGTGTGCACAGACTTATACTTACGTCGCACGGCAGCATAAAACCAAAGACATTTGAAAGGAGCAGATGGAACAATTAAAACAACATCAGATAAAAATCACATCTCAAACTTTAAAAAAAAAAAAAACAAAAAACCCAACAGCCTTAAAAGCCAGAAGCATAAATACTGAACAAACTGTTAAAAATGTCCCCGAAGGGAAAAGAACAGTTTAAAAGCTTTCAAAAAAGAGATAACAAAGTGCACTTTGCTGTCTTCTAGAGGACAGTAGATCTGGTGCCTAGATAACTTCTCCCCAAGGGAGTCCATGGCGGTTATCGAGCTAAAATCTGGGAGATTATAGCTGCAATCCTAAAGATACTTCTTTGGGTAACAATCTCCACTGAATAACATGGGATTTGCGTCTGAGTAGACCTGCTTAGGCATGCTCCCTTACATTGCAGTCCTAAGCAGAGTTACACCCCGGGGGGTCATTTTGTAGAAAAAGAGGTGCTGGAGCTCATTAGTGCCACTCATTTGCATATGCCACACACCCCTGACATCACTGGAAGGGGGACTGAATTATATCAGCTGAGCCATCCACCTTAAAATGCTTCTTGAATTATAATTGTCATAATAAAACCTTCCTCCCATCATGCTTGTTAAATTACTTTCTCCTATTTGGCCAAAGGGGTATGATGAAGATTTCCAGTTTGGTGTAGTGGTTAAGTGTGCAGACTCTTATCTGGGAGAACCGGGTTTGATTCCCCACTCCTCCACTTGCACCTGCTGGAATGGCCTTGGGTCAGCCATAGCTCTGGCAGAGGTTGTCCTTGAAAGGGCAGCTGCTGTGAGAGCCCTCTCAGCCCCACCTACCTCACAGGGTGTCTGTTGTGGGGGGAGAAGATATAGGAGATTGTAAGCCGCTCTGAGTCTCTGATTCAGAGAGAAGGGCGGGGTATAAATCTGCAGTCGTCGTCGTCGTCGTCGTCTTCTTCTTCTTCTTCTTCTTCTTCTTCTTCTTCTTCTTCTTCTTCTTCTTCTTCTTCTTCTTCTTCTTCTTCTTCTTCTTCTTCTTCTTCTTCTTCTTCTTTCCTTCTGCTTGATTTGTTTTGATCATTTTCTCCATTTAGAAAGTCTGTCAAATCTTAAGAATTCAGCAAAATTCTCGCAGGGGGGTTGAACAATGGAGCCCAGAAGCAAATATTTGGGGAGGGGGGTAAGAAAGAAAGAACACAATAACATTTAGAGGTCATGGAGCTCCGCTTCTGTGAGTTCCTGCCCCAAATGAGGCCTGGTTACACTATTATGGGTCCATCCATGGATGTCCATGGGCGTAGAATAGGGTTGCCGAGTCCGGCGGGGGACTTGTTTTGCACGCTGCAAAGCGCACACGGCATGATGACGTCACCTGCAAGTGATGTCATTACCCTGGTGACGTTGTGCGCCGGCCGCTCTAGGCGTTGCCAGGAAAACTCTATGGCTTTCCCCAGACACTCTAGCATTTTGGAAGGGAAAAACACTATGTTGTACCATGGAGTTTTCCCTCCCAATTTGCTAGAGCATCCTGGAAAACCATAGAGTTTTCACTGAGATACCTAGAATGGCCGGCGCGCAACGTTGCAGGCGCAATGATGTCATTTGCAGGTGATGTCATCGCGCTGGTGACGTCGGCGGAGGTTCCCCCCCCCCATCCAGGAACTTGGCAGCATAGAATGACAGAACGGTTAGGCTCAAACCCCGCTTCTGTCATGGAAACTTACTAGGGACCACCCTGAGTAAATCACTGTGTCAAGAGTCACTCCATCTTCTTCCTCTTGTCATGTGTATTCAATTGTACAATGCTATGCTGTGCTTCCATGCTGTGCTGCGCTTGCTATGCCTTTGATGTAACCTGTTGCTTATCTGGAGGGAGGATGGCATGGTTGGGAATTGGCTAGTTGTTAGGTAACCAAGGGCAAGAGCCGGAGGTGGTGCGAACCTTGAACTGATAGTGGGCACCTGCGGTGGTGAGAGCTTAGCAAAAAACCCCGCACAAAACCCCCGCTTTTGCTTGGCGCGCTTTGGCTTGAATTATAACGGTCAGGGCAAAGGTTTATAAGTTGGGGGAATTGATGGAGAGGTCAGTTCTGACAACGCATGTGTATGCCCATGAAGCTGGAATAAAGATCTTGAACATCAACTGTCTTTTCCTTGACTCTGGGTCTGACACACTCTTTCTCACAGAGTTGTTTGTAGGGGGCTATCATGGATGGAAAGCATGTATGTTGCCCTGAGTAGGATCCAAATGGACCTTACCCCCACAGCACAGCACAGGTCCTGTTTCTGGTGTTCCTCACTGTGCTTCTGTCCATGGGGGCCACAGAGAAGGGCCTGAGAGGTCAGGGGGAACCAGTGGGCAGTGACTGACTGGCCCAAAGCCCAATGGCTGAGCAGGGATTGGAACCTGCATCCCATGACCTGAGATGGCGTCCCAGAAGAGACCCCAAAATCCTCTGCAGAAAGATGTTTCCAGCAAACTGACTTTGTATCAGTCTAAGATCAGTGCAGAATGCAGCGGCATGTATGTAAGATGACATGGGGATCCAGTGGAAATCTCAGGTCTTGACCTTGGCGACACTTTCTGTCCCCCCGCCCCCAAAATGTGCACATTTTAGACGTTATTTGTGCATAAGATAATCAGTGTTATACATTGCACATGTATTGTGCATATCCATCGGAAAGAATAATGTACATGATATGAACAAATGTGATCTAAATTGCATATAAAAAGCATACTCCATGTGGGCTGGATCTCATGGATCTGCTTCCCTAATAGCAGTGCTTTTTCCTGATGTAGCATTCTAGCAGCCAATGCTCCCTCTAAGCTGTGGAGTCTTGTGAGCAAAAATTGTGACATTAAAGTTGTGAGTGAGCGATTTGGCTACTGCGTAAATAGATAGATAAATTTAAATTTATTGTCATTGTTCTCCACAAAAAGAGAGCAACGAAATGAGGTGCTCTTCCACAAACATACCAACACATCAAACACACATATTCATATTCATACCATTTAAATACATCTAAAACCATTTAAACCATTAAAACCATTTAAATACATCTAAAACAGATAAACATTCATAAAACCATTAAAACCATTTAAATACATCTAAAACAGATAATCCTTCATAACCCTGCATTTAACCTAACCACAGCACTTGGATAGAAACTGTCCTTAAATCTGTTTGTCCTAGCCTTCAACACTCTATATTGTTTACCTGACGGTAAGATCTCAAATAGCAAATGGCCCAGATGTGAAGGGTCCCTTAGGATCATTTGTATCTTCCTTTTACATCTCATATTATACAGATCCACCAATGAGGGGAGAGAACATCCGCAAATCTTTTGTGCTCTTCTCGTCACTCTTTGGAGCACCCTTCTCTCTGCTTCCGTGCAGCTCCCAAACCACGCGCAGAGGCAATAAGATAAAATGCTCTCAATGGAACTACGATAAAAGGCAACCAGCAGACTCCCTGACAGTTGTAGTGATCTTAAGAGTCTTAAGTAGTATAGTCGTTGCTGGGCCTTTTTCTCTAGAGCTAAAGTATTTGCCCCCCATGTTAGATCTTGTTTCATGGTAATTCCCAGAAACTTCCATTCTGTCACCTGTTCTACCATAACACCATCAATGAACAACGGCTGGGTGTCCAAACTACTCTTCCTGTAATCCACTATAATTTCCTTCGTCTTATTTATATTAAAAATAAGATTATTTACTTTACACCAAAGGGACAGCTGTTGAACTTCCCTCCTATACGCAGACTCATCATCCTCAGAGATGAGCCCTACCAACGTTGTATCATCTGCGTACTGAATGATTTTGTTACTCAGACTGCTAGAAACACAATCAGACGTGTAAATAGTGAAAAGAAGTAAATGAGCTTGCTCTGGGGCCACCCTCCCTGAGCTAAGACAAAAATGCATGAGCTGGAGGCTAAAAAAACCTGTGAGCTAGCTCACGCTAACTCAACTTAGAGGGAACGCTGCTAACAACTAGTCAACACAGTACAGCGAAAGGCCGTGGCTCAGTACTCAAGCATCTGCTAGAGATGCAGAAGGTCCCAGGTTCAATCCCTGGCTTCTCCACTCAAAGAGACCAGGTATTAGGTGATGTGAAAGACCTCAGCCTGAGACCCTGGAGAGCTGCCGATAGTCTGAGTAGACAAAATAGACCTATGGCCACCAGTGGTCTGATAACAGTATGAGGCAGGTTGATGGCCCTTCATGGTGCTGTGGCGGCCACCAGCTGAAGAAGTGTCTTTGAGAAGCCTCATTGGTCGGCTTGACTGAGTGCAGCCTCCACAAATGAGTGTGGTAGGGAAGCATCTGTTCTTGGAGGACTCTCACACACCAAGATCTACACAACAGCTCCTTCTTTCTGAGAAGCAGAGAACGGAGGAGTTCCACTGGTTCCAGCTAGAAGGCGTAGGTAGGCCTGCTTCGATGTCGGAAGCCCCAGGAGAAGCTGATGCTCTAGAGCAGAGGTGGCCAAACTGTGGCTCAGGAGCCACATGTGGCTCTTTCACACATATGGTGTGGTTCTCAAAGCCCCCACCAACCCGTCAGCCAGCTTGGAGAAGGCATTTCTCTCTTAAAATCACTTCTCCAAGCCAAGCCAGCTGTTGGCTTAGAGAATGCATTTAAAGTTGAACAAAGCTGGAGTCAAGTTGCACCTTTAAGACCAACCAATTTTTATTGAGAACATCAGCTTTCATGTGCTCTTAAGCACACTTCATCAGACGAGGAATCCGGCACAGTGAGCAAAGCCATACAGAGCTGAGCAGAGCCATACAGAGCTGGTAGGCAGTGGCCCAGAATGCAACATGGTACAGATTTAAGAACCAATGACAGTGAAGTAAAATTATCTGGTAGGCAGGGGTTTAGAAGGTAAAATGGTACAATGGCAGAATAGTAAAATTAACAAATTGAGCAAACCTTTGATCTGAGTAGCATGAGCATGCGAAAGCAACGAAACAGTAGTATGTCAAAATGTGAGATTGTCTGTCAATGACAATGGGAGATGGGTTCAATATATGTAATGGGATAAGCAACCAAAGTCCCTGTTTGAGTGTGTCAATACAGCTAAAAGAGAAATACATTGGATCGTGATGTTCTTGTCCACCTAATTTACTTTTTAACATGTAAACATAATTTTTGTTTGCCATAGGAAAAAGGAATACAATAAAATATATGGGTAAAGCGTATGTAATGAGATATACAGCCAATATCCGTATTTTGAGTATGACACTACAAATAATTATACTGATACACAATTCTAAAAGAGAAACACATTGGAATACTGTGGATGTATAGCTATATTCACTGAGAGTGAGTTAAAGTTAAAGTTGTTTGCTTTCCAGCTCTCTTTCCCTCCTCCTTCCTTCCTTCCTTCCTTCCTTCCTTCCTTCCTTCCTTCCTTCCTTCCTTCCTTCCTTCCTTCCTTCCTTCCTTCCTTCCTTCCTTCCTTCCTTCCTTCCTTCCTTCCTTCCTCTTAAAGCTCTCATACATCTGATGTTTACTCTATGGGGCTCTTACATTAAGTAAGTTTAGCCGCCTCTCTGCTCTATAGCTATAGGCTCAGAGTTGATCAGTCACAAGAGTTTCTGTGGCTGTATCTATTCATTTAGCACTATACAAAACTGTGTATTAATAAAAATAGTCCTGGTGCGTGTGGGGGTGTGTGTGGGGAAACATACTTTGTCTTTTAGCGATGCCCACGCATGTATTCTAGCAGGAGTTGTCCCCTGCTATGTGTGAGGGATTCTGTTGGAAGAACTTTCTCTAAAAATAAAAAGTTGGAGGAAAATATCTGCCAGCTCCTTAATTAGGAGACCTTGTATAGTCAATTAGGTTTTTAATGAATTGATGAAACACCAAAGCCCTCCAAAAAGGAACGCACAGGAATGCAGTTCCAGCTGGCTTGGTGTCAGGGGGTGTGGCCTAATATGCAAATAAGTTCCTGCTAGGCCTTTTCTACAAAAAACCCTGTGCAAAACAATGGTGACACAAGGGGTGTGGCCTAATATGCAAATGAGTTCTTTCTGGGCTTTTTCTGCCAAAAAAGCCCCGCAAAAAGACATAGTCTGTGTAACGTTAGTGATGTTAGGATCCAGTCAGGAATCTGGCAGTGGGGTTGGATCTGAAGGGCCCACACTTCATTTTACTGAGGATCTGGGAAGTCTGGTAGGTTGAGAGAGATGATAGTGGGCTAACATCTGTGCAAGCCATGGTCAATGAACTGGCAAGGGGAAGACACTGAGCGATTGGTTCTGAGACAGCCAAAGTGTTGACCAACATAATGTCAACAACCAAGGCCCCCATAACCTGACCAAGTTTATGTCACTCCCATCTCCCACCAGCCAATCAAAAGACGGAAGGACAGGGCCAATTGGGAGATGTTGCCTCAAAAGAGCGTGGGGAAGCTGGACAATGTCTGGGAATGGTTGGCACATCTGAGACAACCAACAGGTTGAGGCCTTGGCTCCAAAGAATTCTGTCGAGTGCCTTGCAGCAGGAATGCTTACTACAGCCTCTTTGGTGTGGTTTGGCTCAAGAGCTCTTCATTGAGATGCTGGTGCTGAATTTGTATGACCGGCTTTGTACTCTCAGGGTGGAGAGAGCTAACCACCACTTCCTATCTCTCCAGAACCACTTCCTCACCCTGATAAAAGTGGAACAGAATTTCTAATCAGACTCTTTGCTGTCTTCAACAGAAGCCCTTCTATTTTCATTTCTCTCTCTCTTTCTAAAGGAGCACCTCGGTCTCACCACAAAGACAAACCTCCAAAGCTTCCGGACAGCAGGCAAAGTTCAACAATTTCACGTGCCGTTTTATGAAATGCTGATTTGGTAAAGCTGCGTTGGCTGAGAATAATTTTAATCTGCCCAGAGCCAACTCCTTTCAGGGATGGACTCAGAATTTGGAGCACCCACCCAGCAGGTAAATGGATTTTCCCAGTCTCTTCTGTGCAACTGTGGGTGGGGTTGACTTTGGGGTGGGGTTGACTTTGGGGTTTGTGGGTGGGGTTGACTTTGTCTGCTCTTGGCAGCCTCACAAAGGCTGGACCAGGGTCGGATCAGAAGCATCTCGGCCAAGCCTCATTTTGGGCTGGAGCTCATGGAGCTCCGGAACCTCTACATTTTATTGCGCCCTTTCTTTCTTAACAACCCCCCCCCCCCAAAATACTTACTTCTGGGCTCCACTGTTCAGACCCCCTGTGAGAATTTTGCTGAACTTTTAAGATTTGACAAACTTTCTAATATTTTTCCCCCACAAAAAATGGGGAAATGGCCGGAACATAAAAAAGCAGAGGAAATCTTCCTCACGCCGCTGCAGCCACTGGCCATAGAGGAGAAAGTAACTTGTAAAAGTATGATGGGAGTAAGGTTTTGTTATGACAATTCTAATTCAAGAAGCACTTTAAGGTAGATGCTGATCTGATCTAGCGGCCCCGTGGCGCAGAGTGGTAAAGCAGCAGTACTGCAGTACTGTGGTCTGAACTCTCTGCTCACAACCTGAGTTCGATCCCAGCGAAAGCTGGATTCAGGTAGCCGGCCCAAGGTTGACTCGGCCTTCCATCCTTCCGAGGTCGGTCAAATGAGCCCCAGCTTGCTGGGGGAAAAGCGTAGTGGACTGGGGAAGGCAATGGCAAACCACCCCGTAAAAAGTCTGCCGTGAAAACGTTGTGAAAGCAACGTCACCCCAGAGTCGGAAACGACTGGTGCCTGCACAGGGGACCTTTCCTTTCCTTCCATTAGGTGAAAGAGCTCTGTGGCACAGAGTGTTAAAGCTGCAGTACTGCAGTCCTAACCTCTGCTCACGACCTGAGTTCAATCCCCGGCGGAAGCTGGGTTTTCAGGTAGCCAGCTTGAGGTTGAGTCAGACTTCCATCCTTCCGAGGTCGGTCAAATGAGTCCCCAGCTTGCTGGGAGGGGGAGGGGGAAAGGGTAGAGGACTGGGGAAGGCCATGGCAAACCACTCCATTAAAAGTCTGCCGTGAAAACGTTGTGAGAACAACGTCACCCCAGAGTCGGAAATGACTGGTGCTTGCATAGTGGACTACCTTGACCTTTCCTTTCCTGATCTGATCTAATTTCGCACACCTTCTGGTGACGTCAGGGCGAGTGGCAAATGGGAAGGAGTTGTGCAACTGAGTTGTACTAATGAGCTCCAGGACCTCTTTTTCTATAAAAAGGATCCCTGATCTTGGCCCTCAGCACAGTGGTCACAAGCAGGGAGGCAGAACTTGGACTAGCTAAGCATGACCCGCCCCAGAGGGAAGCACCTGCCAGGGGAGAGACTGTGGCTCAGTGGCAAAGCATCTGCTTGGCATGCAGAAGGTCCCCCCCACGTCCAGTCCCCAGAACCTCCACTTTAAAAGGACCAGGTGAGGTGAAAGACCTTTTTCTGCCTGAGACCCTGCAGAGCTGCTGAGCGGACAGTACCGCTCTTGGTGGACCGAGGATCTGATTCTGGTTAAAGCGGCTTCGTGCACCAGGGCAAAGGGCTCATAACCCCAACGACGCCACCCCAAACTCAAGAGTGCAGCCCAAGACTCTCCTCTGTTTGCATTCCCTGCAACTTCTAGGTGAAGGGTGGTGGCACCAGGAATGCTTTGCATGAAGGCCCCCTTGGGTCACCGCTGGGGGTGGTTTAGTTTGGCTAGCTTAGGAGTTCAGCACATGCTTTGAATGCAGATGACCCCAGCTTCACTCCTGGACATCTCCAGTTACAAGGCAGTAGGGCTGGGAGAGATATCTCAAGGGAAGCTGGTGTCCCTTACGCTAGGCAAGGTAGACCACTGTTCAAGTCTTCCATGGTGCTCAATAATTCTCATAGACGGGGGTGGAATTCTAGCAGGAGCTCCTTTGCATATTAGGCCACGCCCCCTGATGTAGCCAATCCTCCAAGAGCTTACAGGGCTCTTCGTACAGGTTCTGCTGTAAGCTCCAGGAGGATTGGCTACATCAGGGGTGTGTGACCCAGGGGTGGAATTCTAGCAGGAGCTCCTTTGCATATTAGGCCACACCCTCCTGATGTAGCCAATCCTCCAAGAGCTTACAGTAGGCCCTGTACGAAGAGCGGATTGGCTACATCAGGGGTGTGTGGCCTAATATGCAAAGGCGCTCCTGCTAGGAGTAACATGACCATCCAGATAATAGCTCTGGCTGATCCATACTTGAAGAACCAAAGAAATAATTTTGCCATTTGACTTGAAAACATTAATTTTTCTGTTGGGATACTTTCACTTGAAGGGCTATTGAGATATGGTTTTCTTGGGCCTTGGGTAAGAATGTTGAGGGGTCTACTGAGGTCTGGTGACTGTGCTTGTGGTGGCCATGTTTTCCAGCTAAGGTTGCCAGGTCCAATTCAAGAAATATCTGGGGACTTTGGGGGCAAAGTCAGGATACTTTGGGGGTGGAGCCAGGAGACTTTGGGGGTGGAGCCAGGAGCAAAGTTGTGACAAGTATAACTGAACTCCAAAGGGAGTTCTGGCCATCAGAAGGGACCGCACACCTTTTAAATGCCTTCCCTCCATTGGAAATTATGAAGGATAGGGGCACCTTTTGGGGGGCCTCATAGAATTGAACCCCCTGGTCTAATCTTTTTGAAACTTGGAGGAGAGTCACCAGATGCTATGCTGAAAATTTGGTGCCTCTACCTCAAAAAACAGCCCCTCCAGAGCCCCAGATACCAGCAGATAAATTCTCCATTATACCCTATGGGAATCATCTCCATAGGGAATAATGGAGTGTCCAGCAGACATTTCCTTCCTCATTCTGAGCTGTAGCTGATGTGAAATTGCTGTTGGAGATGCTCTGCGTCCCCTTTTTAAAAAATTATGTAAAGAATCTATATAATTGAATCAATATTGGTCCCAGGTCTGATGAAGACTGGAAAGAAACAAGTACTTAAATCGATTGGCTTGTCACCACACTACTTTGGGACTTGAATGTACATGTTTTGGACATTTGGACTGGTTTCTATATATTTCTTAGTAAATTGGTCACTAGCTTGCATTTTCTGTTGTGTTACCCACCTGGCGATTGGCAACCCTATTTCCAGCCAGAGAACCAAGAGCTCAAGTTTGGGGAGGGACGGTGGCTCAGTGGTAGAGCATCTGCTTGGGAAGCAGAAGGTCCCAGTTTCAATCCCTGGCATCTCCAAAAAAGGGTCCAGGCAAATAGGTGTGAAAAAGCCTCAGCTTGAGACCCTGGAGAGCCGCTGCCAGTCTGAGAAGACAATACTCACTTTGATGGACCGAGGGTCTGATTCAGTATAAGGCAGCTTCATATGTTCATCTATGCTCATATGTCTCCCAGATAGCATTGCTGTGGCCTGTTTGGAGGGGGGTGGGGAGAGGGGGCGATTGCAGACAGAATAAAAACAACTTCTTCCTAAGAGATAATGCCGCGGCTGGATCACCTGGACTTCTCAGTTAGCTCCGAGGGGCACAAAAAGCTCTGGGAGCATTACGTTTGCAGCTTCACCTCAACTGGACTTTGTGCTGGGTTTTCCATGTCTTGACATTATTCCTTTCACCGACTGCCGTGGGAAGGAGGGCTTCCGTATTCCCATTCTACAGACAGGCAAACTGAGGCACAGCTTGCACTGGGAGTTCACTGCCAGGGTCGTAGCCAGGGTTTTACAAGTCAGGGGGCTTTTTAAAAAGTCCGGGGGGGGCCCTTTCCCATTCACTTTCCATTGCCGCTTCTCAGAAGCTTTCTGGGGTAGGGGCAAAAGCTGGAAGCTCTGAATGTGGCCAGCTTGAGACAGCCAACCCTAAAACTTTGAAATGAAGAAGGGACTACACCTTGTGTGCTAGCGGGTTGGGGGGGGGGTGTTCCTTCCATTCCTTCTCTCTCACCCTGGCACTTTGCAGCCAGCAGCTCTATCCATCCCCTCCCCTCCCCAGCCCATTCCACGCGGCTTCCTCTGCCTCCTTCCTCTCTACCTGTTGCTTTTGCTGCCACAATGAACTGTGCCCTGCTCAGCTCTCCCGGATCTGGCCGCCACTGATGACGCTTCGCCGACTCAGCCATGGCAAAAAGAAAATGAAAAAAGCAGACTGCACGCTGGAGGTCGTCTGGAAGTCGGGGGGGGGGGCCCTGCCTGGATGTCAGGGGGCAGTGCCCCCACAGGCCCCCCTGTGGCTACGGCTAGGTCATGACTGGCCTATGGGAACTCCCCCCCCCCCCCCATTCAAATCCTGACTGTTGCCGGAACCTGGAGTCTGTTGTGCAAACCTGTGCCTTCCCCGGGAGCTGGACGGAGAGAGCAGGAGTGAACAGGGAGGCTGAAGAAGGAGAACCACGATTTTGTCACTGGGGATTTTCCTTTGCAGAAGTCGGGGGTGGGGAGAGAAAAAGAAGCTGCGATGCAGGGGAGCCAGAAGACCACGGGCAGGCGAGCCGAGGGTGGAAATGAAGGAAGAGCTGACATTTGCTGGCTTCTGCTGTGAGTTTGCTTCACCACCTTTTTGTCATTAAAATGACATCTGTTCTTGGTTCCTATTTACGGATTCCTCCGGGTGCGTTTTCATCATCACTTTGGCATCGCTGAAACAAGAGTTTCCTTGTTTGACACGAACAGGCTGTACTCGCTTTAATGCGACGGCGTCTGGGGAGGGAGACACGCATGGAGGAGAGAAGGTGGTGGGCTGCATCCTGCCTCTCCCCAGCTGGGAGTTTTTAAAGAGCTTGAGCTGCAGGTCAATGTTTGTGCAAAGGAGGGGGTGGGGGGAGGACCCATTTCTTGCTGGTGAGAACAGACAAAGCTGCCTTCTGCCGAGTTGCGCCCCTGGTCTGCTTTTCTGCGCATTGCCCTCTCCGACTGACTGTGGCTCTCCGGTGAAAAAAGTCTTTCTCAGTCCTGTTCTCTGAGAGCCAGGCGATATCATAGAATCCTAGAGTTGGAAGGGACCTCCAGGGTCATCTAGTCCAACCCCCTGCACAGTGCAGGAAACCCACAAACACCTCCCCCCTAAATTCACAGGATCGTCATTGCTGTCAGATGGCCATCTAGCCTCTGTTTCATAACTTCCAAGGAAAGAGAGCCCACCACCTCCCGAGGAAGCCTGTTCCACTGAGGAATCGCTCTACCAATCATAGAATCATAGAATCCTAGAGTTGGAAGGGACCTCCAGGGTCATCTAGTCCAACCCCCTGCACAGTGCAGGAAACCCACAAACACCTCCCCCCTAAATTCACAGGATCGTCATTGCTGTCAGATGGCCATCTAGCCTCTGTTTCAAAACTTCCAAGGAAAGAGAGCCCACCACCTCCCGAGGAAGCCTGTTCCACTGAGGAATCGCTCTAACAGTCATAGAATCATAGAATCCTAGAGTTGGAAGGGACCTCCAGGGTCATCTAGTCCAACCCCCTGCACAATGCAGGAAACTCACAAATACAAGGTAAAGGTAAAGGTAGTCTCCTGTACAAGAAAAAGAGGTGGTGGAGCTCCTTAGCATAGGAAAGGAAAGGTCCCCTGTACAAGCACCAGTCGTTTCCGACTCTGGGGTGACGTTGCTCTCAGAACGTTTTCGCGGCAGACTTTTTCTTTACGAGGTGGTTTGCCATTGACTTCCCCAGTCATCTACACTTCCCCCCCAGCAAGCTGGGCACTCATTTTACCAACCTCGGAAGGATGGAAGGCTGAGTCAACCTGGAGCCAGCTACCTGAACCAGCTTCCGTTGGTATCGAACTCAAGTCGTGAGCAGAGGGTTCCGACTGCAGTACTGCAGCTTTACCACTCTGCACCACGGGGCTCTTAACTCACAAATTCCTCCCCCTAAATTCACAGGATCCTCATTGTTGTCAGATGGCCATCTAGCCTCTGTTGAAAAACCTCCAAGGAAGGAGAGCCCACCACCTCCCAAGGAGGAAGCCTGTTCCACTGAGGAACCGCTCTAATGGTCAGGAAGTTCTTCCTGCTGTTGAGCTGGAAACTCATGATATGCCCAACACAAGTGTCAGATCATGGCCTGTCACCTTAACTCACCTTGAACAGAGCTTGTTCACAGGATGCTGTGAAGAGGCAGAAAGAGCTTCTGTTTCCCTCCTGCCCCACTTTTGCCGGTAGAAATGGCAACAGGAACCAAAGGACAAAAAAATCCCACCCTCCTTCCACTGATGAAAGTGGGGTGGGTGGTCTCCTCCCTCATCGGGCCAGTTTGGTGTAGTGGTTAAGTGTGTGGACTCTTTTATCTTGGAGAATTGGGTTTGAGTCCCCACTCCTCCATTTGCACCTGCCGGAATGGCCTTGGGTCAGCCACAGGTCTCATAGGAGTTGTCCTTGAAAGGGCAGCTTATGGGAGAGCTCTCTCAGCCCCACCCACCTCACAGGGTGTCTGTTGTGGGGGGGGGGAGGTAAAGGAGATTGTGAGCCGCTCTGAGACTCTGCGATTCAGAGTGGAAGGCGGGATATTTTGAAAAAAATATTGTTTGTTTATTTATATTCCGTCCATTCCCCCATAGGGGCTCAGGGCAGAGCACAACATAAATAATGAAATCACAATAAAATCACAGCAGCATATTAATAGAAAAGCCAATTTCAATATTCAATACAACAGAACAATCAATTTTCTTCTTCTTCTTCTTCTTCTTGAATAAGCACTGTTCCAGTGAGTTCCCCCAGTGTATGTCTCACTGCAAGTCGGGTCTTGCACCCAGGACCCAGCGCTTGCGATGTCAGGCATATTGGGTATCGTGGCCCTGAAAGTGATGGGAGATGGTGGGACCTGAACCTGGAACCTCCTGCCGTCAAAGAAGAGAAGGTGTTTATACCCCGCTTTTCTCTACCCTAGGGTGTCTCAAAGCAGATTACCATCTCCTTCCCTTCCTCTCCCCACAACAGGCACCTTGTAAGGCAAGTGGGGCTGAGAGAATTCAGAGAGAACTGTGACTGCCCCAAGGTCACCCAGCAGGCTTCATGTGGAGGAGGAGTGGGGAATCAAATCCGGCTCTCCCGATTAGAGTCTGCTGCTCTTAACTGCCACACCATGCTGTCTAACGGCCCATTGCTCGAATCCAAACAGGTGGTGCAGGTTTCTATACTGTTTCCAAAGCCTGAAGACTCTCTTTGCCCAGAGGCAACAGTTGCAGAAATGGCATGTGAAGGAAGCAAAGCCTTGTGTCACCTTGCTTAAAAGCCATCCTCTGCTCCCAGCACTTCAGGTCTTTCCAGAAGAAGAAGAAGACCACTGTAGATTTATATCCCGCCCTTCTCTCTGAATCAGTCTCAGAGCAGCTCACCGTCTCCTTTACCTTTCTCCCCCACAACAGACACCCTGTGAGCAATGTTCCCTCTAAGCTGTGGAGTCTTATGAGCAAAAATTCTACTTTGTGAGCTACTGGCATTAAAGTTGTGAGCTACTGCAGAAATCAGTTTGCTCTAGGGCTGTTTTTCCTGAGCTGAGGCAAAAATGTTTGAGCTGGAGGCTCAAAAATAAAAAAAACCCAGCTTAGAGGGAACACTGCCTGTGAGATAAGTGGGGCTGAGAGAGCTCTCCCAGAAGCTGCCCTTTCAAGGACAACTCCTGCAAGAGCTACGGCTGACCCAAGGCCATTCCAGCAGGTGCAAGTGGAGGAGTGGGGAATCAAACCCAGTTCTCCCGGATAAGAGAGCTCTGGCTGACCCAAGGCCATTCCAGCGGCTGCAAGTGGAGGAGTGGGGAATCAAACATGGTTCTCCCAGATAAGAGAGCTCTGGCTGACCCAAGACCCTGCTAGCAGGTGCAAGTGGAGGAGTGGGGAATCAAACCCGGTTCTCCCAGATAAGAGAGCTCTGGCTGACCCAAGGCCATTCCAGCAGCTGCAAGTGGAGGAGTGGGGAATCAAACCCGGTTCTCCCAGATAAGAGAGCTATGGCTGACCCAAGGCCATTCCAGCAGCTGCAAGTGGAGGAGTGGGGAATCAAACCTGGTTCTCCCAGATAAGAGAGCTCTGGCTGACCCAAGGCCATTCCAGCAGTTGCAAGTGAAGGAGTGGGGAATCAAACGCGGTTCTCCCAGATAAGAGAGCTCTGGCTGACCCAAGGCCATTCCAGCAGGTGCAAGTGGAGGAGTGGGGAATCAAACCCGGTTCTCCCAGATAAGAGAGCTCTGGCTGACCCAAGGCTATTCCAGCAGCTGCAAGTGGAGGAGTGGGAAATCAAACCCGGTTCTCCTAGATAAGAGAGCTCTGGCTGACCCAAGGCCATTCCAGCAGCTGCAAGTGGAGGAGTGGGGAATCAAACCCGGTTCTCCCAGATAAGAGAGCTATGGCTGACTCAAGGCCATTCCAGCAGCTGCAAGTGGAGGAGTGGGGAATCAAACCCGGTTCTCCCAGATAAGAGAGCTCTGGCTGACCCAAGGCCATTCCAGCAGCTGCAAGTGGAGGAGTGGGGAATCAAACCCGGTTCTCCCAGATAAGAGAGCTACGGCTGACACAAGGCCATTCCAGCAGCTGCAAGTGGAGAGGTAGGGAATCAAACCTGGTTCTCCCAGATAAGAGAGCTCTGACTGACCCAAGGCCATTCCAGCAGGTGCAAGTGGAGGAGTGGGGAATCAAACCCGGTTCTCCCAGATAAGAGAGCTCTGGGTGACCCAAGGCCATTCCAGCAGGTGCAAGTGGAGGAGTGGGGAATCAAACCCGGTTCTCCCAGATAAGAGAGCTCTGGCTGACCCAAGGCTATTCCAGCAGCTGCAAGTGGAGGAGTGGGAAATCAAACCCGGTTCTCCTAGATAAGAGAGCTCTGGCTGACCCAAGGCCATTCCAGCAGCTGCAAGTGGAGGAGTGGGGGATCAAACCCGGTTCTCCCAGATAAGAGAGCTCTGGCTGACCCAAGGCCATTCCAGCAGCTGCAAGTGGAGGAGTGGGGAATCAAACCCGGTTCTCCCAGATAAGAGAGCTATGGCTGACTCAAGGCCATTCCAGCAGCTGCAAGTGGAGGAGTGGGGAATCAAACCCGGTTCTCCCAGATAAGAGAGCTCTGACTGACCCAAGGCCATTCCAGCAGCTGCAAGTGGAGGAGTGGGGAATCAAACCCGGTTCTCCCAGATAAGAGAGCTACGGCTGACACAAGGCCATTCCAGCAGCTGCAAGTGGAGAGGTAGGGAATCAAACCTGGTTCTCCCAGATAAGAGAGCTCTGACTGACCCAAGGCCATTCCAGCAGGTGCAAGTGGAGGAGTGGGGAATCAAACCCGGTTCTCCCAGATAAGAGAGCTCTGGGTGACCCAAGGCCATTCCAGCAGGTGCAAGTGGAGGAGTGGGGAATCAAACCCGGTTCTCCCAGATAAGAGAGCTCTGGCTGACCCAAGGCCATTCCAGCAGCTGCAAGTGGAGGAGGGGGGAATCAAACCCGGTTCTCCCAGATAAGAGAGCTCTGGCTGACCCAAGGCCATTCCAGCAGCTGCAAGTGGAGGAGTGGGGAATCAAACCCGGTTCTCCCAGATAAGAGAGCTCTGGGTGACCCAAGGCCATTCCAGCAGGTGCAAGTGGAGGAGTGGGGAATCAAACCCGGTTCTCCCAGATAAGAGAGCTCTGGCTGACCCAAGGCCATTCCAGCAGCTGCAAGTGGAGGAGGGGGGAATCAAACCCGGTTCTCCCAGATAAGAGAGCTCTGGCTGACCCAAGGCCATTCCAGCAGCTGCAAGTGGAGGAGGGGGGAATCAAACCCGGTTCTCCCAGATAAGAGAGCTCTGGCTGACCCAAGGCCATTCCAGCAGCTGCAAGTGGAGGAGGGGGGAATCAAACCCGGTTCTCCCAGATAAGAGAGCTCTGGCTGACCCAAGGCCATTCCAGCAGCTGCAAGTGGAGGAGGGGGGAATCAAACCCGGTTCTCCCAGATAAGAGAGCTCTGGCTGACCCAAGGCCATTCCAGCAGCTGCAAGTGGAGGAGGGGGGAATCAAACCCGGTTCTCCCAGATAAGAGTCCGCGCACTTAGCCACTACACCAAACAGAGCCGTGACAATGTAATGTCAGAATGGGCTTTCTGCTGTCAGCAGGGCGCACCTTCTTGCCTTGCACTGGCACTGAGAGCCAGCCCTCCCTTAGTATAAGGGGATTGGCAAGCAAGGGTGCTGGGTCTGTCCTAATGAAGCAAAAGATCTGGGGTTTTCAGAGATATCATAAAGCCTTGCAGGGAGGGGTTGGGTGACAGCTCCCTTGGGCTTTGATCCCTCCGCTGGTCCAGGGAAAAGGAGAACGGGTCCCCCATCCCTTGGCTTTCGGGTGAAAAGTGCAGCTTAGGTCCCTGGATGTGGAGAGGAGGGGTTGGTGCTGAAGAGCAGCTGTGCGGAGTCCGTGCACAGCTGCCTGGGCCTCTACCCGCTCCAGGGAATTCTTCCCAGGATGGAATCGAGCGCACGTCTCGTCTCGTTCTTTGGAGACCGCATGTGGGAAACGGGAGGGAAGCAAATGGAAACAAGAAACTTCCCACATTTGTCCTGCCTGCCCACTCAAAATGTGTGGCATTTATGCTTGACTGCTAGCGGTGCAAAGATCACGTAGAAGGACTGAATGGCAGCAAATCTGGCTTCCTGGTAGAGAATCTGCTGTGTGCGCAGAAGGTCCCAGGTTCAGTCCCCAGCATCTCCCATCAAAATGCTTTGGCAGTGGGTGACGTGAAAGACCTCTGCCTGGGAAGCCCTGGAGATTCACTGCTCGTCCCATTCAGATTCCACACGCACACACACACATGTGTACCCCCACATCCTGGTACTTATAGCTTGAAAAATGATTTTTGCTCTGGGTCCAGGAGTTCTGTACTTTTGGACTTCAAATTGTGCACCCAGAAGACTGGTGCATCCTAAACAGAGAATGTACATTTCCATGCATTTGCTAATTAGGGCCTATGTTATCATAAGAACATTAGTGGAGCCCGTCTGGATCAGTGCAGTGGTCCATTTAGTGCAGTGGTCCAGCATCCTGTCTCACACAGTGGCCAGCCACATTCTGCCCTCTGGACTGGACTGGACTGGAGAGTCAACAACAGGACATAGAGGCCGAGGTCTTCATAAGAATGGAAGGAGAGCCCTGCCAAATCAGACCATCTGGTCCAGCATCCTGTCCCACACAGTGGCTAACCAGCTCCCCAGGGGCCAAGGCCTTCCCCTGATGCTGCCTCCTGGCACTGTGATTTGGAGAGTGACTGCCTCTCACCTTGGAGGTTCCTTTAGTAACCATGGCTAGTAGCTGCTGATAGACTGTCACTACAACATAGATTCAGATGGCTACCTGAACATAAGAGAAGCCATGTTGGATCAGGCCAATGGCCCATCCAGTCCAACACTCTGTGTCACATAAGAACATAAGAGAAGCCATGTTGGATCAGGCCAGTGGCCCATCCAGTCCAACACTCTGTGTCACATAAGAACAGAAGAGAAGCCATGTTGGATCAGGCCCTTGGCCCATCCAGTCTAACACTCTGTGTCACATAAGAACAGAAGAGAAGCCATGTTGGATCAGGCCAATGGCCCATCCAGTCCAACACTCTGTGTCACATAAGAACAGAAGAGAAGCCATGTTGGATCAGGCCAATGGCCCCTCCAGTCCAACACTCTGTGTCACATAAGAACAGAAGAGAAGCCATGTTGGATCATGCCAATGGCCCATTCAGTCCAACACTCTGTGTCACATAAGAACAGAAGAGAAGCCATGTTGGATCAGGCCAGTAGCCCATTCAGTCCAACACTCTGTGTCACATAAGAACAGAAGAGAAGCCATGTTGGATCATGCCAATGGCCCATTCAGTCCAACACTCTGTGTCACATAAGAACATAAGAGAAGCCATGTTGGATCAGGCCAATGGCCCATTCAGTCCAACACTCTGTGTCACATAAGAACAGAAGAGAAGCCATGTTGGATCAGACCAGTGGCCCATTCAGTCCAACACTCTGTGTCACACCCTTTGGGTGTGGTACCTGTGTTGGTCTGAAGCGACAGAACAAAGTTTGAGTCTTGTGGCACCTTTAAGACTAACAAAGTTTAAGGTTTTGCATGCATACACATGAAAGCTTCTGCCCAGAATTAAACTCTTGTTGGTCTTAGAGTCACCATTGGACTTAAACTTTGTCCTGTGACAAAGAATAGTTGGATGTAAGTCTGTCATTCAAAACTGCAACATTCAAAAACAGGGGGGGAGGGGATTTAACCTTCCATAGCAGTTCTCTTACAACTGAATCTCAAAGGGAAATTAGAGGAGGAAGAGGAGGAGGAGAAGAAGAAGATATTAGATTTATATCCCACCCTATACTCTGAATCTCAGAGTGGCTCACAATCTCTTTTATCTTCCTCCCCCACAGCAGACACCCTGTAAGGTTGGTGGGGCTGAGAGAGCTCTCCCAGACACTGCCCTTTCAAGGACAACCTCTGGGAGAGCTATGGCTGACCCAAGGCCACTCCAGCAGGTGGAGGAGTGGGGAATCAAACCCAGTTCTCCCAGATAAGAGTCCACACACTTAACCACTACACCAAACTGGCTCTGCTGCATACTGAAGCTCAAGGCAACACGTCCTCCTGGACTGAATCGAGACTCAGGTTTCCTCTCTCATCAGCAATACTTATTTCTCCATGTCTACTACCCCTCTGCATCTTACCTTAATCTAGTCAAGTCAAGCCTGCTATTTGTCATTCACCTGCTATTGTCATTTGCTGGCTACCCATCTTGATCTATGTTTACGGGAGAAGAGGCTAGAGGAAGAATGATCCATGCCAAAGATCTTGCTTCCAAAAAATGTAATGTAATGTAATGTAATGTAAAATTTTATTTATATCCCGCCCTCCCCGCCGAAGCAGGCTCAGGGCGGCTAACAGCATTTCAGGTAAACAATAGTAATAAAAACATTAAATTCACATTAAAATTCACATTAAAATCAGTCAATAATCAATAATTAATTAAAACATTCCTAAGTCAACATTGGCGGTAAACGTTACTAATCTGGCGGTAAACATTAATTCAGTTATTGGTGAACGCCTGTTTGAAGAGGGCGGTCTTGCAGGCCCTGCGGAACTGGTCTAAGTTCCGCAGGGCCCGCACCTCCTCTGGGAGTTGGTTCCAGAGTTGTGGGGCCGCAACAGAAAAGGCCCGGGTGCGGGTGCTTTGAAGTTTAACTTCTTTTGGCCCAGGGATATTCAGTCTGCTTTTCCCCACTGACCTCAGTGCTCTCTGGGGCTCATATGGGGAGAGACGGTCCCTCAGGTAGGTCGGTCCTTGGCCATATAGGGCTTTAAAGGTTATGACCAGCACTTTGTACTGGATCCGGTATACGATTGGCAGCCAGTGCAGTCCGCGCAGCCCTGGCCGTATATGCTCCCATCTTGGGAGACCAAGTAGCAGCCTGGCCGCCGCGTTCTGCACTAGCTGCAGCTCCCGGGTCCGGTACAGAGGCAGCCCCATGTAGAGAGCGTTACAGTAGTCCAATCTTGAGGTGACCGTCGCGTGGATCACCATTGCTAGGTCCTGACGCTCTAGGAAAGGGGCCAGCTGCCTCGCCCGCCTCAGGTGGAAGAAGGCTGATTTGGCAGTGGCTGTTATCTGGGCCTCCATTGATAATGAAGGCTCCAGTAAGACGCCCAGGCTCTTTACCCGCTGCGCCGTCTTCAGCGGCGCCTCGTCAAAGGCCGGGAGAGATATTTCCTTCCGCAGAGTGCCACGACCCACATGGAGAACCTCTGTCTTCGCTGGATTTAACTTCAGCCCACTCAGTCTAAGCCACGTTGCAACAGCCCGCAAAGCCCGATCCAGGTTCCCCGGGGCGGAGGCGGGCCGGCCGTCCATTAGTAGATAGAGCTGGGTGTCATCTGCGTATTGATGGCAACCCAGCCCAAATCTCCGGGCAATCTGGGCGAGGGGGCGCATATAGATGTTGAATAACATCGGGGAGAGAACTGCTCCCTGGGGCACCCCACAGTCTAGTGTGCGCCTCTGGGATCGCTCACCCCCAATCGCCACCCTCTGTCCCCGACCCATGAGGAAGGAGGAAAGCCATTGTAAGGCTAGCCCCTCAACCCCTATGTCGGCGAGGCGGTGGATCAGCAACCGATGGTCGACTGTATCAAACGCAGCCAACAGATCTAGTAACATCAGTATTGCCGCACCGCCTCGATCCAGTTGCCGCTGGAGGTCGTCCACCAAGGCGACCAGGACCGTCTCCGTCCCGTGGCCCGGTCGGAAGCCAGACTGGCACGGGTCTAAGACAGAAGCGTCATCTAGAAATCTCTGTAGCTGTAACGCCACTGCCCTCTCGATAATTTTACCTAAAAATGGTAAATTGGACACCGGTCGGTAGTTTGCCAATTCGGCCGGGTCTGCTGTAGGTTTTTTCAAGAGGGGCCGGACCAAGGCCTCTTTCAGAGGCGCTGGAAAATGCCCCTCTAAGAGGGATCTATTTATGATGTCCCGTAGAGGACATCTAAGCTCCCTCTGGCAGGATTTAATCAGCCAAGAGGGGCAAGGGTCCAAATCACATGTTGTTGGGCGAGCAGCAGAGAGAATTCCATCGACTTCCTCCAGGCTGAGTGGGTCGAAGTGGTCCAGTACTAAATCTGAAGACAGGCGCGGAGCCTCAGTTTCACTTACTGTGTCTAATGTGATAGGCAGGTCTTGGCGGAGCGATGAGATTTTATCTGCAAAATATTTCGCAAATGCCTCACAGCCTATTTCTAATTCCCTAATATTTGGTTTGCCTTGTGGCAATGTTATAAGATCTCCAATTACTCTAAACAATTGTGCTGGGCGCGATTTTGCAGATGCAATCTTGGCTGCGAAGTATTCTTTCTTTGCAGCCTTGACTGCCATCTCATAAGACCTCATAAGCGTTCTATAGGATGTTCTCGTCGCTTCGTCCCGAGTATGCCTCCACCGTCTCTCTAGTCGTCTGAGCCCTTGTTTCAGCTGGCGTAACTCCAAGGTATACCATGGTGCCAGCCTCTTGCGAGGGCGCAGAGGGCGCCGAGGTGCAATTTCATCGATAGCCCTGGATAGCTGGCCCTGCCAGACTTCCACCAGGTCATCGAGAGAATTGCCAGTGGGCCAGGGATCCCTCAGGGCTGTTTGGAACCGTTCCGGGTCCATCAAGCCCCGGGGGCGAGCCAAGATAGGCTCTCCGCCCATACAGGGTTGGGGCAACGTCTCCATACGGGCCTTAAGGGCTAGGTGGTCCGACCATGGAACCGCTTCAGCCGCGATATCGTTCACCAAAATCCCGGATGCAAAGATCAGGTCTAATGTGTGCCCGGCCTGATGCGTGGGAGTTGTGACAAATTGAGAGAGCCCCAGTGTCGCCATGGAAGACACTAGGTCCATCGCCTGAGTGGAGGCCGTGTCATCGGCATGGACATTGAAGTCACCCAGGACCATAAGCCCCGGGAACTCCAATGCCCAGCCCGCCACTGCCTCCAATAGTGATGGTAAGGCGCTGGCTGGTGCGCCAACCCCTCTCCAACATCCCACGTCAGGCCGGCACATTCAATGCCATCGATCCTTGGAGCCGGGAGAGCCCGAAAGGTGTAATCCTCCCGTATGAACAACGCTACCCCTCCCCCCCGCCCGTTATTCCGTGACTGGTGAAAGACCGAGTAGCCTGGGGGGGTCATCTGGGAGAGAGCTACTGTCTCTCCGTCCCGCACCCAGGTCTCGGTCACGCAAGCCAGGTCCATATCCTGTTGGAGTAGAAACTCCTTGAGGGTCGAGGTCTTGTTGTTAATAGACCTGGCGTTGCATAACACCAGTGACGGAGACGGGCATTTCCTCTTGGTCCCACTACCTACCACCGTTGGGATGGGAAGTAGACTAGAAGGTGGCCGAGCACCGTTTTGTCTCTGTCTCCTTCTCTTGTGTATCTGTCTATTCCCACCGTCATATCTTCCCCTCCCCAGGAGCACTGGAATCCCTTGGGCAGACATCCGCACTTGTCCGGATAGCTCACAGTATGTCCTCTTACGATTGATCTCCTAATCTATCCCTACCTGTTGTTTAACTTGTCCCCCCCCCCTACCAACTCCTCCTATTCTTGGCTGCTAACTCACTAATTACATCTTAATTTAATTAATTTAATAGCCCAACCCAATCTCCCCTTCTGATCAATTAATAAGAAATTATAAATTCAATCGATTCCAGCACAGTTAATAAATAAATAAATACTCCCTCCCACCATTCCTAGTTACTGTGCTAAAATTTGTAAATATAGATATATATAAATTAATATATAAATATATTATACATAATCAATCATTAATTAATTGACTAAAATCAAATAAATTAATTAATAACAGTTTTAGTGAAATTCATTAGCGGTCAGCAGTCAGTTGGTTCCTGGTTTATAAGTCCAAGTAATCAAAATGTGAGACCTCGCCATCTAGCAGTGAGGACAGCACCCCACATTCTGCCCTCTCTGACCTGGAAATCATTGCGCTTCCATTCTACCATGAAGGGACCCTGCCCATAATAAGGAGATTTTGGTGCAACAGGTGAAAGAATGGCTGATTGAAGGAAGCGCTCTGTGGTGCCCCGCGGGAAGCAGAGAGGGCCGTTTATGGCCTCTTTTACAGTCTGCAGAAAGCCAGAGGGAGGCGGAGAGTCACAGCAGCCGACATCATACAGAAATCCAAGATGAAAGAACGTGGCATGTTCTTGGACATCGGAGGAGCCTCTTCTCTCTTGCTTGGCGTTTCCCATCTCCTGAAATGGACATGAAAAAGAAACCACCACGCAAAGCTGTCCTTGCCGTTTCATTTACTAGCCTTTTCAGCAGCCGAGCGTTTATCTGATGAAAAGGCTCCTAAAGAGCGGCAGAATTACCGAGGAAGGATAATTCTCACCAATCCCCTTGGCTCGGGAAGCGGAGCGGCTTGTACTGCAGGCCTTCCCAGGGCGGACGGATTTGGTTCCAGCATCCTTTGGCAAGGGAAGCATCCCGTCCAGCTGCCTCCGTGGGCTTGGTGCAGGTGGCTCCCGTTTCTCCATGATGGAAGCTCCAGCCCCAGGAGTCCCAGGAAGCAGTCAGGAAACCTTGCTTCAGCCAGGGGCCCCGGATTTATTCTTATTTATTTTTAATTTTTTGTTAATTTCTAGTCCGCCCTCTCCCGCGAGGGGGCTCAGGGCAGATCACAGCAGACTGAAATAATAACAATAGGCAATAAAATGAGAAGTAAATAGATGATTAAAACAATTAAAACAATAACATTACTCCATTTCAGGTGGAAGACAGCTAATCAGGCCATAATGCGAACAGAGCTGGAACCGATGATGTCCCAAGAGGCCCGATAGGCAGACCTCAGATTCAACAGCCATAGTTCTGGCAGAGGTTGTCCTTGAAAGGGCAGCTTCTGGGAGAGCTCTCTCAGCCCCACCAGTTTGGTGTAGTGGTTAACTGAGCGGACTCTTATCTGGGAGAACTGGGTTTGATTCCCCACTCCTCCACTTGCAGCTGCTGGAATGGCCTTGGGTCAGCCATAGCTCTCGCAGAGCTGTCCTTGAAAGGGCAGCTTCTGAGAGAGTTCTCTCAACCCCACCAGTTTAGTGCATTAGTTAAGTGAGCAGACTCTTATCTGAGAGAACTGGGTTTGATTCCCCACTCCTCCACTTGCAGCTGCTGGGATGGCCTTGGGTCAGCCATAGCTCTCGCAGGAGTCATAAGAACATAAGAGAAGCCATGATGGATCAGGCCAATGGCCCATCCAGTCCAACACTCTGCGTCACACAGTGGCCAATATATGTGTGTGTGTGTATACACACACACACAAACACACACACACACACATATATATATACATACTGTTGCTAATAGCCACTGATGGACCTCTGCTCCATATTTTTATCCAATCCCCTCTTGAAGCTGGCCATGCTTGTAGCTGCCACCACCTCCTGTGGCACCTCCTGAGTCGTCCTTGAAAGGGTAGCAGCTGTGAGAGCCCTCTCAGCCTCACCCACCTCACAAGGTGTCTGTGGTGGGGGGAGAAGATAGAGGAGATTGTGAGCCGCTCTGAGTCTCTGATTCAGAGAGAAGGGCGGGGTATGAATCTGCAGTCGTCTTCCTCCACACAGTAAGTTACAAGGTGTGTAGCCCCTTCCCAGCAGCCCCGTGGTGCAGAGTGGTAAGGCTGCAGTACTGCAGTCCGAATTCTCTGCTCACAACGTGAGTTCGATCCCAGCAGAAGCTGTGTTCAGGTAGCCAGCTCAAGATTGACGATGCCATCCCAGAGTCGCTTGCACAGGGGACTACCTTTCCCTTTTTTTTTAGCCCCTTTCTTTCTGGGCTTTGCAATTCAAGAATTCTCCACCGCCTCCCTGAATAAGCACGGCACAGCAAGGCACACGCTGGCACTTAAAATGCGAGAGTTGTCTGCACGTAGCGCTGAGCTGGACCGATGAAATCTGCGTTGGGAGGGTTTTAATTAACGGCCGACTCTGATAGTTATTGGAAAGGAAATTGCGCTTTCCACTATGTTACTGGCTGCTGACGGCTCCTGAATCAGGGATTGGGGACTGGCGAGGAATTCAGCGCAGGGAGAGGTGCTTGGGTCTGGCTTCAGCCAGACTGCAAAACAGGCCAGCCCTCTTGACACAAGCAAAAGGGTTGCGGCAGCCTCCGTGCTCTACCAGGCCACGCTCTTGGGATGTCAGATTGCCAAAGCGGAGTGTGCTGCTGCTCTGCTGGCACTAGCAGGGCTGAGCCCCGGCTTTTGGGAGCCCCAGACAGTTCCAAGGGGCTCCCTCTCTTCCTCTGTCCACCACCACGAGGCACTCTTGCCCTGCCCCCCCCCATCCACGTGCACACCCTTCTGTTAGAGAGCCAGTTGGGCTCAATGGTGAAGTGCGTGAACTTTTATCTGGGAGAACCGGGTTTGATTCCCCACTCCTCCACTTGCACCTGCTGGAATGGCCTTGGGTCAGCCATAGCTCTGGCAGAGGTTGTCCTTGAAAGGGCAGCTGCTGTAAGAGCTCTCTCAGCCCCACCCACCTCACAGGGTGTCTATTGAGGGGGGAGATAAAGGAGATTGTGAGCTGCTCTGAGACTCTGAGATTCAGAGTGGAGGGTGGGATATGAATCCAATATTATCATCATCACCATCATCATCTTTTTCTCCTCCTCCTCTTGTCTCCTCTTGTCTGCTGGAGAGGAGACGGCTGAGAAGTGGTATGATCTGGGAGAGCTCTCTCAGCCCCACCCACCTCACAGGGTATCTGTTGTGGGGGAGGAAGATAAAGGAGATTGTAAGCTGCTCTGAGACTCTAATTCAGAGAGAAGGGCGGGGTATAAATCTACGGTCCTTCTTCTTCTGGCAACCCCTGAAGATTTAGGCAGAGACAGACATGGGAGGGAACAGTTCACGCCCCCTGCAGGATGGCAACAATTCCAGTGCACACCGGAAATGACATCATCGCCCCGGTTGGACTGGGTGAGCCCCAGATGGTCAACCTGACAGGAAGCAACATGCCCCAGATGGCTCTCCACCAAAGTAGGCTTGCCAGTCTCCAGGTGGGGCCTGGAGACCTCCTGGCATTACAGGCAACCTCCAGACCGCAGATATCAGATCCCTTAAAGAAAACAGATGCTTGGGAGGGAAGGTATTTCAAGATTACACCTCACTGAGCTCCCCCATCCCCAAACTCTGCCCTTTCCATGCTCCCCCAACATCTCCAGGAACTCCCAGCCTGGAGTTGGCAACCCAAGAAAAAAGGCCTTGAAAGCAGGGCCCAGATTAGGGTTGCCAATCCCCAGGTGGGGGCAGGGGATCCCCTGGTTTGGAGGCCCTCCCTCCGCTTCATCAGAAAGCAAGGGGGGGGATGTCTGCTGGGCACTATAGAGACCGATTCCCGTAGGGTATAATGGAGAATTGATCTGTGTGTATCTGAGGCTCTGGGGAAGCTTTTTTCTGAGGTAGAGACACCAGATGTGCAGCATAGGATCTGGTGCCTCTTCTCAAAACACCCTTCAGGTTTCAAAAAGATTGGACGAGGGGGTCCAATTCTGTGAGCCCCCAAAGAAGGTGCCCCTATCCTTAATTATTTCCAATGGAGGGAAGGCATTAAAAACGTGTGCAGTCCCTTTAAATATGATGGCCAGCACTCCCTTTGGAGTTCAATGATGCTTGCCACACCCTTGCTCCTGGCTCCACCCCCAAAGTCCCCAGATATTTCTTGAAGTGGACTTGGCAACCCAAGCCCAGATCTGTGTGGGAACAGAAGGAAATCTCTGCCGGACCTCTGAGCACAGTGGAGGCTGCCTGTGCTGTGTCTTCATCAACACCCCCCTCCCCCTGCTCCTTTCCAAGGCCGGCTCTCTTGCATGCCGAGCTGCTGACGGGGTGTGTACACAAAGCAGTCCCCGGACTGGCTCTGCACACATCCTTATCTCCCTTCTGGAAAGTAATGACTTTGGAAAACAAACAGAGAGAAACGTCTAAAGCATCTGCACAGATAAGCAAGCGTTTCTAATCTTCGGGAACTGCCAGATTGTCCGAACCCGGCAGGCAGAGGGAGACTTTCTGTGGGAGAATCTGAGAGAGGCCCATCCCCTGGGCATGTGGAGAGGGCGGAAGAAACATACAGAGAGGACAGAGAGGAGCTGTGCGCTGGTCTTTCCCACCTCCCACCCCAGGAGACGGACTGAAGCTCTCAGATCCCTCTCATCACTCTATGTTGTTGTTCAGTCACACAGTCGAGTCCGACTCTTTGCGACTCCATGGACTTCTTCACCCAAAGGGTGATGAACATGTGGAATTCACTGCCACAGGAGGTGGTGGCAGCTACAAGCATAGCCAGCTTTAAGAGGGGATTGGATAAGAATATGGAGCAGAGGCCCATCAGTGGCTATTAGCCACAGTGTATGTATGTGTGTGTGTGAGTGTGTGTGTGTATGTATGTATGTATGTGTATATATATATATATATATATATATATATATATATATACACACACACACACACATACATACATACATACACACACACACATATATTGGCCACTGTGTGACACAGAGTGTTGGACTGGATGGGCCATTGGCCTGATCCAACATGGCTTCTCTTATGTTCTTCTGTGACACAGAGTGTTGGACTGGATGGGCCATTGGCCTGATCCAACATGGCTTCTCTTATGTTCTTCTGTGACACAGAGTGTTGGACTGGAGGGGCCATTGGCCTGATCCAACATGGCTTCTCTTATGTTCTTCTGTGACACAGAGTGTTGGACTGGAGGGGCCACTGGCCTGATCCAACATGGCTTCTCTTATGTTCTTATGTGACACAGAGTGTTGGACTGGAGGGGCCACTGGCCTGATCCAACAGGGCTTCTCTTATGTGACACAGAGTGTTGGACTGGAGGGGCCACTGGCCTGATCCAACAGGGCTTCTCTTATGTTCTTCTGTGACACAGAGTGTTGGACTGGATGGGCCATTGGCCTGATCCAACATGGCTTCTCTTATGTTCTTATGTGACACAGAGTGTTGGACTGGATGGGCTATTGGCCTGATCCAACATGGCTTCTCTTATGTTCTTAAGGAAGCACTTCTTCACCCAAAGGGTGATGAACATGTGGAATTCACTGCCACAGGAGGTGGTGGCAGCTACAAGCATAGCCAGCTTCAAGAGGGGATTGGATAAGAATATGGAGCAGAGGTCCATCAGTGGCTATTAGCCACTATATATATATATATGTGTGAGTGTGTGTGTGTGTGTGTATACACACACACATACACACACACATATATTGGCCACTGTGTGACAACAGAGTGTTGGACTGGATGGGCCGTTGGCCTGATCCAACATGGCTTCTCTTATGTTCTTATGACAAAGTCACGCCAGGCCCTCCTGTCTTCCACCATCCTCCGAAGTCTGCCCAAATTCGTGTTTGTTACATCAGTAACACTGTCCAGCCATCTCATCTTCTGCCGTCCCCTTCTTCTTTTGCCTTCTGTCTTTCCCAGCATCAGGATCTTCTCCAGGGAGTGCTCCCTTCTCATTGGGTGGCTAAAGTATTTGAGCTTCAGCTTCAGCAAACGTCTTTTAATTTCATGGCTGTTTTAAAACATCAAAACTTAAGAGAAGCCATGTTGAATTAGACCACTGGACCATCCAGTCCAATACTCTGTGTCACACAGTGGTCAAAACCCAGGGGCCATCAGGAGGTCCACCATGTCAACAAACGTGGTGGAGTAAAATAAGGTGTATCATTGAGTGAGAAGAGTGAAGCAATACAGTGGTATGAAATTCTAGCTTGGATAAAGCAGTAATGGGAAGCAGGAAGTTCAGACCGATTATGCCTGTAAGCTGATGGTACTTGGAAAATGAAATTGAGTTACCTGTGCATACAGAGAGCTAATCCGGAATTATTGTGAATGGAATATGAACTTTTGATATGAGTAAAGAAATTGATTTTTCCATAAGTATTGAAGAGAGCATCTTTATTGGGCATTTGTGAATATTGTATATTGGAGAAGAGGCTTCTTCTAAGCGGAGTTAACACTTTTTTGTAAATCCCCAGGTGGGGGCAGGGGATCCCCCAGTTTGGAGGCCCTCCCCCCACTTCAGGGTCATCAGAAAGCGGGAGGGGGGGAGGGAAATGTCTGCTGAGCACTCCATTATGCCCTATGGAGACCAATTTCCATAGCGTATAATGGAGAAATGATCTGTGAGGGGGGCTATGGGGAGGCTGTGTTTTGAGGTAGAGGCACCAAAAATTCAACACAGCATTTGGTGCCTGTCCTCAAAACACCCTCCAAGTTTCAAAAGGATTGGACCAAGGGGTCCAATTCTATGAGCCCCCAAAGAAGGTGGCCCTGTCCTTCATTATTTCCAATGGAGGGAAAGTATTTAAAAGGTGTATGGTCCCTTTAAATGTGATGGCCAGAACTCCCTTTGGAGTTCAATGATGCTTGTCAAACCCTTGGTCCTGGCTCCACCCCCAAAGTCTCCTGGCTCCACCCCAAATGTCCCCGGATATTTCTTGCATTGGGACTGGCAACTAGGGCTGCCAATCCCCAGGTGGGGACAGGGGATCCCTTGGTTTGGAGGTCCTCCCCCTGCTTCAGGATCATCAGAAACTGGGGCTGGGGGAAGGGAGGGAAATGTCTGCTGGACACTCCGTTATTCTCTATGGAGGCCGTTTCCCACAGGGTATAATGGAGAATTGATCCACGGGTATCTGGAGCTCTGGGGGAGCTGTTTTTTTTTTTTTTTAATGTCGTTGCACCAAATTTTCAACATAGCATCTAGAGCCTCCCTCCAGAATACCCTCCAAGTTTCAAAAGGATTGGACCAGGGGGCTCAATTCTAGGAGCCCCCAAAGAAGGCGCCCCCATCCTTCATTCTTTCCAGTAATTTGATGGCCAGAACTCCCTTTGGAGTTCAATTAGACTTTGGAGTTCAGTTGCTCCTGGCTCCACCCCCAAAGTCTCCTGGCTCCGCCCCCAACGTGCCCAGAAATCTCTTGAATTAGAACTGGCAACCCTCGCCTGTTTCCTTTCCGACCGGTTTCTTATGGGCCTCCAGAAATGCCTCCTGGCCCCAATAAATGGAGCACGAGGAGGCCTTCCCCCAGGGAGAACAACCAGGCAGCACAGAGCGAGAGAGAGAGAGAAACCAGAGGAAGGACAAAGCAATAAAAGCCCAATTGCACAAGCCGGTGGGAGGCGACAGGAACGCAAGGAGGCCGCCGTGTGACGCTTTCCCCAGATAGACAGCGGGGGACGGCCGTCCGCAGCCTGCCAGCTCCCTTCCATCTGTCTCTCTTGGCACACCCGCCGTCCTTTGGAGCCTGGTAAGTTCGCTGCCTCCCTCCCTGCCTCCGTCAAGGGCTCCAGGCTGGCTCCAACCTCACTGCAGTTTGCAGTCTGCAAACAATGGTTGCCAGTCCCCAGGTGGGGGGAAAAATGCAATAGAGAGAATTGCGGAATAGGACGAGAACCCAGGAAAAAACCGTGACAAATAACGAATACCATCGAAAATATACTTATAATTATTAGTGTATGAGACTTCAGAGTATTGGATTATCACGATCCATGTCAACAATTAATATTATGAGGTAAGGACGTATCATTCATTTGCAGAACGCATCTAAGCACAGTACATCAAAACAACTGGTCTAAAGTGCTTAGTTCTACAAAGTGCTTGTAAGTGAAAGTGCCTGTGCAGATTTTTCTTCCAGAAGGAATGTATCTGAAGATTCCCGGACATCGGGGAATTATATGTATAAATCGATGTATTATATATATGTATAAATCGTATGTATAAATGTATAATTATATGTATAATGTAATGTATATGTTCTGGTCGCCGCACCTCAAAAAGGATATTATAGCATTGGAGAAAGTTCAGAAAAGGGCAACTAGAATGATTAAAGGGCTGGAACACCTTCCTTATGAAGAAAGGTTGAAACGCTTAGGGCTCTTTAGCTTGGAGAAACGTCGACTGAGGGGTGACATGATAGAGGTTTACAAGATAATGCATGGGATGGAGAAAGTAGAGAAAGAAGTACTTTTCTCCCTTTCTCACAATACGAGAACTCGTGGGCATTCGATGAAATTGCTGAGCAGACAGGTTAAAACGGATAAAAGGAAGTACTTCTTCACCCAAAGGGTGATTAACATGTGGAATTCACTGCCACAGGAGGTGGTGGCGGCCACAAGCATGGCCACCTTCAAGAGGGGGTTAGATAAAAATATGGAGCAGAGGTCCATCAGTGGCTATTAGCCACAGTGTGTATGTGTGTGTGTGTGTGTGTGTGTGTGTGTGTGTGTATATATATATATATATATATATATATATATATATATATATATATATATATTTGGCCGCTGTGTGACACAGAATGTTGGACTGGATGGGCCATTGGCCTGATCTAACATGGCTTCTCTTATGTTCTTATGTTCTTATGTACTTAGCTCATCTGGGAGAACCGGGATTGATTCCCCAGAATCCCCACTCCTCCACTCGCAGCAGCTGGAATGGCCTTGGGTCAGCCAGAGCTCTCTTATCTGGGAGAACCGGGTTTGATTCCCCACTCCTCCACTGGCAGCTGCTGGAATGGCCTTGTGTCAGCCACAGCTCTCTTATCTGGGAGAACTGGGTTTGATTCCCCAATCTTCCACTGGCAGCTGCTGGGATGGCCTTGGGTCAGCCAGAGCTCTCTTATCTGGGAGAACCGGGTTTGATTCTCCACTTCTCCACTCGCAGCTGCTGGAATGGCCTTGGGTCAGCCAGAGCTCTCTTATCTGGGAGAACCAGGTTTGATTCCCCACTCCTCCACAGGCAGCTGCTGGGATGGCCTTGGGCCAGCCAGAGCTCTCTTATCTGGGAGAACCGGGTTTGATTCTCCACTTCTCCACTCGCAGCTGCTGGAATGGCCTTGGGTCAGCCAGAGCTCTCTTATCTGGGAGAACCGGGTTTGATTCCCCACTCCTCCACTGGCACCTGCTGGAATGGCCTTGGGTCAACCAGAGCTCTCTTATCTAGGAGAACCGGGTTGGATTCCCCACTCCTCCACTTGCAGCTGCTGGAATGGCCTTGGGTCAGCCATAGCTCTCATAGGAGTTGTCCTTGAAAGGGCAGCTGCTGTAAGAGCCCTCTCAGCCCCACCCACTTCACAGGGTGTGTGTTGTGGGTGGAGAAGATAATGGAGATTGTGAGCCTTTCTGAGACTCTGAGATTTGGAGTGGAGGGCGGGATATAAATCCAAAATCATCTTCTTCTTCCTCTACCCTGGAAAGCTTGCTGGTCTCTCAAGTGCTCCTGGAATCTGTTCACATGAAAATATTCAAATGCCAGCCAGGCACACTTAAGCTCTTTGGCATGCCTGATGCAGCTCAGCTGCTATTTCATTCCTGCTTTGGGTTTTGGTTTTTTGGTTTTTTAATAAAGAATCATCACAGGAACAAGTCCTTTTGTAGTCAGTTTTTGTGCTTGTTCATTTTTTAGGAACGAGCATCTCTGACATGGCCAGTATAAACAGAACCTTTTTAAAAACCCTGCCCATACAACGAGTCATTCATTAAGAAGGCGGATGTAACCGTTGGAGACCGGGTACCTTGGTCTAAATTTGAAACTCTGACAGCTGAAGGTCTGGCTGGGAGCGACGCAGCCACTGGGTGTCCAGCCGCAGGGAAGAGCCTGGCCGCTTTTCCCTCCCGTTGGACATTCAGTTTCCTGAGCTCAGATGGAGCATGGCAGCTCCAGCCAGATGTTGCTTCCACATCTGCTTTCTGCAAGGGCCACTCATGACTTGATCACCCTGCCTCCCAGCAGACAAATTCCAAGGGGGGGGGGAGCCGGTGAAGGGCTCAGTTGGACTCACTTTAGGGTTGAAAAGTCCAATTCAAGAAATATCTGGGGACTTTGGGGGGTGGAGCCAGGAGCAAGGGTGTGGCAAGCACAACTGAACTCCAAAGGGAGTTCTGGCCATCACATTTAAAGCGACCGCACACCTTTTAAATGCCTTCCCTCCATTGGAAATAGAAGATATTGGATTTATATATCCCACCGTATACTCTGGATCTCAGAGCGGTCACAATCTCCTTTTCCTCCCCCCCCCCCTACAACAGACACCCTGTGAGGTAGATGAGATCTCTTGCAGCAGCTGCCCTTTCAAGGACAACTCCCACAATAGCTATGACTGACCCAAGGCCATTCCAGCAGCTGCAAGTGGAGGAGTGGGGAATCAAACCTGGTTCTCCCAGATAAGAGTCTGCACACTTAACCACTACACCAAACTGGCTCTCTAATGAAGGAGAGGGGCACCTTCTCTGGGGCTCATAGAATTGGACCCCCTGGTCCAATCTTTTTGAAACTTGGAGAGTGTTTTGAGGAGAGACACCAGATGCTATGTTGTAAATTACATTCCTCTACCTCAAAAAATCAAGAGCCCCGTGGCGCAGAATGGTAAGGCTGCAATACTGCAGTTGGAGCGCTCTGCTCACGACCTGAGTTCGATCCGAGCGGAAGCTGGTTCAGGTAGGTTCAGGGGACTACCTTTTTTTTTTACCTCAAAAAACAGACCCCCCCCCCACCCAGATCCTTTGCCCCCACATGGGGATTGGCAACCCTTTCTTGACTTTGATAGACCGATGGTCTGATTCAGTATAGGAAAGGAAAGGAAAGGTCCCCTGTGCAAGCACCAGTCGTTTCCGACTCTGGGGTGACGTTGCTTTCACAACGTTTTCACGGCAGACTTTTTACGGGGTGGTTTGCCATTGCCTTCCCCAGTCATCTACGCTTCCCTCCCCCCCCAGCAAGCTGGGGACTCATTTGACCGACCTCGGAAGGATGGAAGGCTGAGTCAACCTGGAGCCGGCTACCTGAACCCAGCTTCCGCCAGGATTGAACTCAGGTCATGAGCAGAGAGTTCAGACCACAGTACCGCAGCTTTACCAGTCTGCGCTATGGGGCTCATTCAGTATAAGGCAGCTTCATAGGTTCATATTCATATGTCCATATATTTGCAATATAAAGCCAAAAAAATAGATAAAATCCCGCAGCACCTGAAAGAAGCAGCCTCTTTTCCAGCAAGAGTGTTCAAGAACCAGAGCTTGCTTATGGGAAGGAGTGTGCACTTACACCCAGAATTAAATTTTGTTAGTTTTAAAGATGTCACTGGGCTCAGGTTTTGTTCTGCTGTTTCAGACCAACATGGCCACCCACCGGGATCTATCTTTATGGGGAAGCAAATCATTTGGGAGATTATTGTGACCAAAATCACAGAAGGGGGCAGAAAGAGGAGGAGCTGGGGAAGAGAAAGAAAGGAAAGGTCCCCTGTGCAAGCACCAGTCGTTTCCAACTCTGGGGTGACGCTGCTTTCACAACGTTTTCACGGCAGACTTTTTACGGAGTGGGACAGAGAAGGGCTTGGTGTAAATCTTGTCGTGCATCTTCCAAGTGTGCTTACCTGCCTAAAGGACTGGATGACGAGGCAGGTCAGAGAGGTTCCAGCCGCTCTGTCTTGTGGCACAGATAAACCCAGTGGAATGACATAGAATCAACATGACTAATCAAGGAAGAAGAATTTACTGACATCGGCACAGGGTTAGAGCCTGATGCTGCGACATGTGAAAAGGAGCCACTTAAAGTTTCTAGAAAGAGGATCCTGTTGAGCTGTTAGCAATTAGAGTGAGCAAGCAAAGCCAAGACTCTGTTTAGGCCAGAAGGAGAGACAGCACGTGATCTCTTGCACTTTCGCATGGTATCTTCCCTTTGAAGTGTGTGTGTGTGTGTGTAAAACAGTGACTTTCAGGTCTGTAATAGTTTGTTCAGGAAGATCAAATTGCTCCCACCCCCGGCTTCTGGATGTTGTGATTTCTCATGTCTGATTTGTGTCGATTGGTTCTCTCACATTGGGACCACAACGGAGGCAACAGAAGGGCATTGCTGGCACACAATAGCATATAGCAAACTGGATTATGAGCGAGTGGCTGAGCCCAAGATGGGGTAGTTGATATTACTTAGTCCTATAACAGGGTTGCCGGGGTCTGTCTGTCCGTCCATTTGTCCGTCCATCCATCCATCCATCCATCCATCCATCCATCCATCCATCCATCCAGGGCTTTTTTTGTAGCAGGAACTCCTTTGCATATTAGGCCACACACCCCTGATGTAGCCAATCCTCCCAGAGCTTACAGGGCTCTTCTTATAGGGCCTACTGTAAGCTCCAGGAGGATTGGCTACATCAGGGGTGTGTGGCCTAATATGCAAAGGAGTTCCTGCTACAAAAAAGCTATCTATCTATCTATCTATCTATCTATCTATCTATCTATCTATCTATCTATCTATCTATCTATCTATCCATCCATCCATCCATCCATCCATCCATCTATCCATCTATCCATCCATCCATCTATCCATCATCTATCATCTATCATCTCTCTCTCTCCATCCATCCATCCATCCATCCATCCATCCATCACGGCAGGTTACAGCATTCTTAGAAGATGCAAAGGCTTAGAATACAATTCATGGAAACAAATACCACACAATATTAATACATGCAATATGAATATGTAAAAATCTTTAATAGGTGCCAGCCAAAACATTTAATGAATGCCAGCTTCAAGAGGGGGTTAGATAAAAATATGGAGCAGAGGTCCATCAGTGGCTAGTAGCCACAGTGTGTATATATATGTTATATATGTGTGTGTATAAATAAAAATTTTGGCCACTGTGTGACGTAGAGTGTTGGACTGGATGAGCCATTGGCCTGATCCAACATGGCTTCTCTTATGTTCTTATGACATTCCAGTTTATGTAAAGCTGCAGATTAAAACAGAAGGAGGGAAGTGGGTGGGTGAGGAAGCGGCAGTGGTGGACTGCAGGCTATAGACTGTGGTGGGGGGACTCTAAGTTGGGCAAGGTTTTGTTCCTGGGCTTGTGTGTCTGCGGTGGGATCCGCTGTTGGAGGTGAGAAGCCCAGAGAAAGAAGTATCCTGTAGCGCTGGTGATGCACTGAAGTGGTTTGAGTTGTGAGCTGTGGGTGACAACCAGTGGTGTTCTGTCGTCACCGCTGCGTGCAGCAGGATAGCTCTGGGTACTCGTCTGGTTATGCTGATCTGTTCCTTTACTTTACTTGGGTGGGGGAAGGGAATGATCACCCCCAAATGCTTAATGTAACTCCTTCAGGGGAGAGACCCTGTTGGAGGGATTGGAGCAAATGTGTCTATAATGCAGCGCTTTGGCTATAGACTGCCGATTGTTTTATGTGTACGGGGTGGCAGCTGAAAGCATGCCCCAGCCTTTGTCAGAGAAGGCTTAGCATTTATGCAGCCCTTGGCAGTGTTCAAAGAGCTTTGCAGGCATGCCTTGTGTTGTCTTGCACTCAGGTTCTGATTGGCTGAGGTGCTGCAGCATCACGGAATGTTCAAAGGTGTAGGGAAGTGGGGCGAGAAGCAACCTCACAGCACAGAAGAGCAAGAGGGGTGGAGGGGGGATGGATTTCACGCTGGACTTACCCCTGTGCTGACTTTAAAGCACTCCTGTACAGTAAGGGTGTGTTGCTGTCTCCATGTGGGTGGTGAGAACACTGCTTGATTAAGGACTCAGGGTGAGTCTGTGGCAGAGACAAGATTTGCATGCAGACTTCCTGGGCCACAACAGAGTCTTAAACTAAAGCTGTTCTGCCCTGACCTGGATAGCTCAAACCCAATTTCATCAGATCTGGGAAGCTAGGCAGTGCCAACTCTGGCAAGTACTTGGGTGGGAGACCTCCTTGAAATACCAGCAGTCGAGAGGACAGGGGCAGGCTCTGTTCAGCCACCTCTCTGAATATCCTCCAGGTCCCAAGTAAGGGTCAGTCACCAGAGGTCGACATGACTTTCAGGTGCAGGCACACACACACACACACACACACACACACACACACGCAGACCTAAGATATACAAAACACAAAAAAAGTAAAGCTGTTCTGTTTTGCCAGCTGTGTAAATTGCAGTAAACTGCAGTAATCCAGGCGGAAGTCTTTGCTTGTCATGGCTGCCGTTGGGGCTTAGGTCTCTGTGCGAGAAAAAGCCACATGCTGGCAAAATGAACCCAAATGATGCAACAGGAAATGCCAGATTCTGCAGTCTCTTAGGCTCCTTTGCTGTTTTGATTCTCCTGTTCTTACCGTTTTGGATCCTTTATTCTGGTTTTGCCAGAGATGGCACCCCAGGGAGAAGGGACCAGGGATGGAAGAGAGGAAACGAAGCACGTTTGGGAATAAAACGGGATGCATAAAATGTGGATTCCGATGTTTCTACACTAATGCACAGAGTATGGGAAACAAACAGGAGGAACTGGAAGTCCTAATAAAGGAAGGAGACTATGACATAATAGGCCTTACTGAAACATGGTGGGATGAGACTCACAACTGAAATATTAGGATTCAGGGGTACAACTTATTTACAACGGACAGGAAAATGAGAAAGGGCGGAGGCGTAGCAGTATATGTGAGGGAGGTATATACTTGTGTGGAAATATGTGAATCGGAGCATAGCAGCTCAGTTGAGAGTCTCTGGGCAAAAATAAAAGAAGTAAGAAATAACAGTGATATTATTGTGGGGGTCTGCTATAGACCACCAAGTCAGTCAGAGGACTTGGATGAGATATTTGTACAGCAGACTGCAAAGTTCTACAAGAGAAGGGATACAGTGATCATGGGAGATTTCAATTACCTGGACATCCGTTGGAAGTCCAACTCTGCTAAAAATGAAAAGTCAAATAGATTCCTGACTTGTCTTGCTGACAACTTCCTTTTCCAGAAAGTGAAGAAGGAAACAAGGGGATCTGCTATCTTGGATTTGATTCTCACCAACAAGGAAGAATTGATTGAAGAAGTGGAAATAGTGGACACCCTGGGCAGTAGTGACCATGTAATTTTGGAATTGACAGTCTTAGGGAAAGGAAAAGGTATACATAGTCAGACTTACAGCTTGGACTTCAGAAAGGCAAACTTTGATAAACTTAGAACTATGCTGGGTAAAACCCCATGGTCAGAAATACTTAGGAGGAAGGAGGTTCAGGAGGGGTGGGAGTTTCTTAAAAAGTGAAATACTGAAAGCGCAATCACAGACAATTCCTATGAGAAGAAAAAATGGAAAAAGCCTAAAGAAGCCGACGTGGCTCCATAAACAGCTCTCTAAAGACTTGAGAAATAAAAAAGACTTCTTTAGGAATTGGAAGGAGGGCCTTATAACCAAGGAGGAATATAAATAAATCACCAGTGCTTGTAGAGAAAAAGTTAGGAAAGCTAAAGCTCAGTATGAGCTTAGACTGGCCGAAGATGCTAAAATCAACAAAAAAGGGTTCTTTTCTTATGTTCAGAGTAAGAAAAAGAGCAAGGACACGGTAGGCCCATTGCGAGGGCAGGAAAGTGAAATTGTAACAGGTAATGAAAAGAGGGCGGAACTGCTCAATTCCTACTTTTCCTCAGTCTTCTCTTCTGAGGGAAACGGTGCTCAACATGGCAAAAGCAGAACATATAAGGAGGATATGAAGTTCCAACCTAAGATCAGCATAGGGGTAGTACATAAACACCTAGTTTCTTTAAATGAAACTAAGTCCTCAGGGCTTGCAAGTGTAATTTCTGAGCCTCTGGCTATTATTTTTGAGAATTCTTGGAAAACTGGAGAGGTGCTGGAAGATTGGAGGGGGGGGGCAAATGTTGTCCCCATCTTCAGGAAGGGGAAAAAAGAGGATCCGGGTAACTACTGACCTGTCAGCTTGACGTCTATACCGGGAAAAGTTTTAGAACAAATAATCAAACAGTCGGTCCTGGAACATTTAGAAAGAATGGATGTGATTACTCAAGAACAAGTCATGTCAAACTAACCTGATCTTTTTTTGAGAAAGTGACTACCTTGCTGGATCAGGGGAATGCTCTAGACATCGTTTATCTTGATTTCAGTAAGGCTTTTGATAAGGTTCCACTTACTATCCTTGTTGACAAGTAGGTAAAATGTGGTTTAGATCCTGTTACCATTAGGTGGATCTGTAAGTGGTTGACAGATCGCACCCAAAGAGTGCTTGTGAATGGTTCCTCGTCCTCTTGGAGAGGAGTGACAAGTGGAGTGCCTCAGGGATCTGTCCTGGGACATGTTTTGTTCAACATCTTTATCAATGATTTGGATGAAGGAATAGAGGGAATGCTTCTTACATTTGCAGATGATACTAAATTGGGAGGGGTTGCAAACACAGAAGAAGACAGAAACAGGATACAGGATGACCTTGACAGGCTGGAAAACTGGGCTAAAACCAATTAAATGAATTTTAACAGGGATAAATGTAAAGTTCTGCATTTAGGTAGGAAAAATCCAATGCATGGTTTTAGGATGGGGAGAGTTGTCTTAGCAGTAGTATGTGCGAAAAGGATCTAGGGGTCTTAGTGGATACTACGCTGAACATGAGTCAACAGTGTGATGCTGTGGCTAAAAAGGCAAATGCAATTTTGGGCTATATCAATAGAAGCATAGTGTACAAATCACGTGATGTGATAGTATTGCTTTACTCTGCTCTGGTAAGACCTCACCTGGAGTATTGTGTTCAGTTTTGGGCACCACATTTTAAGAAGGATCTAGACAAGCTGGAACGGGTCCAGAGAAGGGCGATGAAGATGGTGAGGGGTCTGGAGACCGAGTCCTATGAGGAAAGATTGAAGGAGCTGGGGATGTTTAGCCTGGAGAGGAGGCAGCTGAGAGGTAATATGATAACCATCTTCAAGTACTTGAAAGGCTGTCATCTAGAGGATGGGGTGGAATTGTTTTCTGTGGCCCCGGAAGGTAGGACCAGAACCAATGGGTTGAAATTAAATCAAAAGAGTTTCTGGCTCAACATTAGGAAGAACTTCCTGACTGTTACAGCCATTCCTCAGTGGAACAGGCTTCCTCGGAAGGTGGTGGGCTCTCCTTCCTTGGAGGTTTTTATACAGAGGCTAGATAGCCATCTGACAGCAATGAGGATCCTGTGAATTTGGGGTAGGTATTTGTGGGTTTCCTGCATTGTGCAGGGGGTTGGACTAGATGACCCTAGAGGTACCTTCCATGATTCTATGATTGTTGTATGGGGATCTGTTGCAATTCTGGAAGATCTTCAGGCCCCACATGGAAGATGGCAACCATCTCTCCTCTCTTCAGAGATTCAGAGTGAAGGGCAGGATATAAATCCAATATCATCGTCATCTTCTTCTTCCTCTACCTCCTCAAGCACACCATGATGATGATGATATTGGATTTATATCCTGCCCTCCACTCTGAATCTCAGAGTCTCAGAGCAGCTCACAATCTCCTTTACCTTCCTCCCCCACAACAGACACCCTGTGAGGTGGGTGGGGCTGGAGAGGCTCTCACAGCAGCTGCCCTTTCAAGGACAACCTCTGCCAGAGCTATGGCTGAACCAAGGCCATTCCAGCAGGTGCAAGTGGAGGATCTGTAACTGGGGAATCAAACCTGGCACATTTAACCACTACACCAAACTGGCTGTCTCCATGTGGGTTGCCCTTTGGTGGAGTCCATCTCTGGACTGTATGGGCCAATCTGTGTGGGCTGGGGGGAGTGAATCTGAAGATAGGCAATTGTCGGGTTTCCTCTTCTCCATCTTTATTGCCTTTTGCCGTATGTGGTGGACCTCTTGAAGGCACTTGGATTTTTTGGTCACTGTGTGACACAGAGTGTTGGACTGGAGGGGCCATTGGCCTGATCCAACATGGCTTCTCCTATGTTCTTATGTGACACAGAATGCTGGACTGCATGGGCCACTGGCCTGATCCAACATGGCTTCTCTTATGTTCTTAGGTAACACAGAGTGTTGGACTGGATGGGCCACTGGCTTGATCCAACATGGCTCCTCTTATGTTCTTATGTGACACAGAGTGTTGGACTGGATGGACCACTAGCCTGATCCAACATGGCTTCTCTTATGTTCTTATGTGACACAGAGTGTTGGACTGGATGGGCCACTGGCCTGATCCAACATGGCTTCTCTTATGTTCTTATGTGACACAGAGTGTTGGACTGGATGGGCCACTGGCCTGATCCAACATGGCTCCTCTTATGCGACACAGAGTGTTGGACTGGGTGGGCCACTGGCCTGATCCAACATGGCTTCTCTTATGTTCTTATGTGACTCAGAATGTGGGACTGGATGGGCCATTGGCCTGATCCAACATGGCTTCTCTTCTGTTCTTATGTGACACAGAGCGTTGGACTGGATGGGCCATTGGCCTCATCCAGCAGGGCTTCTCTTATGTTCTTATGTGACACAGAGTCTTGGACTGGATGGGCCATTGGCCTGATCCCACAGGACTTCTCTTATGTGACACAGAGTGTTGGACTGGATGGGCCACTGGCCTGACCCAACATGGCTTCTCTTATGTTCTTATGTGACCCAGAGTGTTAGACTGGATGGGCCAAGGGCCTGATCCAACATGGCTTCTCTGATGTTCTTATGATTAGCTGTGCATGCCACTAGAAGGAGAGCTGAGTTGGATGGCTGTTTGAAAAACAGAAGGCTGCTTCTGCCTGCTTGGTGGCTGACCACACTGGTGGCCAGATGTTGGCAGAGGCAGGAAGTCAGAGGCTTCTAAATCAGGACATCCTGTCTGGTGTTTTAACAAATGTGCTGACAGTGTTCAGTGTGCATTTGGGGGCGGGGGGTGGGGAGAGAGAGAGGAACACTGGAGGAGTAAGTCGGCAGGAGTGACTGCAAGGTTTAAAGCTTCTGGCTCTTGGTTGCTCTTGTCCTCCTGGAACGGGGAAAGGAGCATGACGGGCCCAGGCACTTGGCTTGGAGCAGTTTCCCTTCTGAACACATCATAGCACTTTCTTATGTAAGAATACTGGTTGCCATCTGGACAGGGCTGCCCGGCTGCCACCAGCAGTCCTTGGGAGAAATGGAAAGGCTTAGGGTTGCCATCTGCCAGGTGGGGGCTGGAGATCTCCTGCTTTTACAGCTGCTCTCCAGCTGGCAGAGATCAGCTCCCCTGGAGAAAATGGCTACTCAGAAGGGTGGACTTCAGAGCAGTGTGCCCTTCTGAGGCCCCTCCCCAAACCCCGCCCTCTTCTGGCTCCACCCCCAAAGTCCCCAGGCATTTTCCAACACAGACCTGGCAACCCGAGGAGGGCGAGGCCTGGCACACTGCCGTCATTTCCAGCACGAATCAGGAATGATGTCTTTAGATCAGGGGTCATTTTGTAGAAAAGCAGGTGGTGGAGCTCATCCAGGGATTGTTATGCAGCTGCACCTCCTATTCAATGGACAAGGTGGGGAGGTGGGGAGGAAGAGGGGGAACCCTGAGAAAGATTCAGGAGCTCGGCTCCTGGGAGCTCCTGCTGAATTCAAGGCCTACTTTAGATGCTGTAGCATTTACATAAGCACTGTAGGTTCAAACAGGGCTTTTTTTGTAGGAAAAGTCCGGCAGGAACTCATTTGCATATTAGCCCATGCCCCATGACATCATCACTGTCTCACACAGGGCTCTTTTGTAGAAGAGGCCTGGCAGGAACTCATTTGCATATTAGGCCATGCCCCCTGACATCACCACTGTCTCATACAGGGCTCTTTTGGAGAAAAAGCCTAGCGGGAACTCATTTGCATATTAGGCCACACCTCCTGACATCATCATTGTCTCACACAGGGCTTTTTCAGAAAAAGCCTGGCAGGAACTTATTTGCATATTAGGCCACAACCCCTGACACCACCATTGTTTCATACAGGGCTTTTTGTAGAAAAAGCCTGGCAAGAACTCATTTGCATATTAGGCCACACCCCCTGGCATCACCATTGTTTCACACAGGGCTTTTTTATAGAAAAAGCCTAGCAGGACCTCATTTGCATATTAGGCCATGCCCCTTGACACCACCATTGCCTCACACAGGGCTCTTGTAGAAAAAAGCCTGGCAGGAACTCATTTGCATATTAGGCCATGCCCCCTGATGCCACCATTGCCTCACACAGGGCTCTTTTGTAGAAGAATGCCTGGCAGGAACTCATTTGCGTATTAGGCCACACCCCCTGACACCACCATTGCCTCACACAGGGCTCTTTTGTAGAGAAAGCCTGGCAGGAACTCATTTGCATATTAGGCCACACCCCCTGGCATCACCATTGTTTCACACAGGGCTTTTTTTGCAGAAAAAGCACAGCAGGAACTTATTTGCCTATAGCTAGCCGGAACGGTATTCCTGTGCGTCCCTGCTCCAGAAAAGCCTTGGGCTCACACAGCAGAGAAGGGAGAGTTCAAAACAACTTCCGCTGATTAGCCAAGCACTTGGGAGCGAATGGATTCCCGTTGTAACTAACACAAAGATCTAACTGAGCAGGGAACTCCAGCCCCTGAGACTGAAGCAACACACAGAAATATCAGACTGCTCCATCGTAATGAACCGAACAGACAACACCCCAGATGGCCATCTCTCACTCCTCCTTCCTGCCGCTGGAAGGCTGCGTTGCATTTCGTGTTTTCTATAAGATTATAGTGAGGATTCAGCTGGACACTCGTGTATATTAGCATGCATTTGTGAGATACCCAAACCATTTGGGTGGTTTGCAGTTTGTATTAGATATTAGGACATAAGCAGGCCTTGAATTCAGCAGGAGCTCACAGGAGCACAGCTCCTGAACCTTTCTGAAGGTTCCCCCTCTTCCTACCCACCTACCTGACCTGAGTACGATCCAGGTGGAAGCTGGGTTCAGGTAGCCGGCTCAAGGTTGACTCAGCCTTCCCTCCTTCTGAGGTCGGAAAAATGAGTCCCCAGCTTGCTGGGGGGGAAGCGTAGATGACTGGGGAAGGCAATGGCAAATCACCCTGTAAAAAAGTCTGCCATGAAAACGTCACGATGCGATGTCACCCCAGAGTCGGAAACAACTGGTGCTTGCACAGGGGACTACCTTTACCTACCACAGCTATATAACAATTCCTGGATTAGGAGAGCGGGCAGCCAGCCAGTCACCAGGGGCTTTGCCACATCCCCAGCAGCCCTCATGAACCCCTGGAGAAGCCCTATGCCACCCTTTCTCCACTTCTTACATGATTTTGGGTGCTGAGTGGCTTGCTGGCCTTTTGACTGTAGGGGTGGGGGTAGACAAGGAGAGCCTCTCTATCTTTTGGCCGGTGGGGAAGCAACATATGCTAATGAGTTATGTTAATGAGCTCCACCACCGATTTTTCTACAAAACAACTCCTGGACGTAAGTATTGATTTACTGAATCAGACAGATGTCCACCTCCTCTGACATTTGGTTCTGACAGTGACCAGACAGAAGCCCCAGGAAACGTGCAAGTATCTAGTAGTCGAAAGACATTCCTTTACAAAATCTGGAGGATCTGTTTTAGCTATCACAACTAAAACATGTTTATAGTTGTGTCCTCCCTGCATTTGTCTAATTCTTGCTGCTGAAGGTCTGATTTAATTGCAAATCCAGGATGTTAAAAATGTCTCCAAACCTTCTACAGTGTAGGGTTAGCACACATAAAGGGGGTTGCCAGCTCTCGTGCCTGCACTGTTAGCACACCAGGGATCCTTGGTATCTGTGCTGTGTTTGCATGCTGAGGGAGCAGCCCAGGAAGGAAGATTTCCTTTGCCTGCCCTGCATTTACTGCCCACCAACCCTCTTCGGTCACCCTGAGTTCTCACGTCGAGGGAGGGATGTTTCCGTCTGCCCACTTTGTCCACACATTCGAGAGATCATAAGCCACAGCCCTGACCCTCTGTTCACTCTAGAGTGGTGCCGGTTTGTGGGCACAGAGTACCCCAGGAGGTCAAGAGGTCGATGGTGCAGGGGCCAGCTGGGATTCCGTCTAAGAATGCAACTTGCATAACTGGTGAGATGTCAAGTGCGACTGCAATAAAAGTTTTGCAAGTAGTTTACAGCACAGATCTTAAAAAACAGTGAGGCAGAGGTTGTCCTTGAAAGGGCAGCTGTTGTGAGACTCTCAGCCCCACCCACCTCACAGGGTGTGAGGTGCTATGGGCAACTTCCATGGAAGGAAGGACAGCTGGAACCAACACAGAACCATCCCTCCCAACCACTGAGATGTGCAACAGCGCCACCCACTGGTAGTGATGTTTATATAACTGCGTTAAGTGCCATTGAGTTCCCTCCAACTTAAAGACGCCCCTATGAATTGATGTCTTCCAAAATATCCTCTCACTTCCTCTCTCTTCTTGCTCAGGTCTTGCAAGAAGAAAAGAAAAGAGAAGAGAAGAAGAGATGGGATTTATACCCCACCCCTTTACTACCTGAAGAAGCCTCAGAGTGGCTTCCAATCTCCTTTCCCTTCCCCTCCCCACAACAGACACCCTGTGAGGTAGGTGGGGCTGAGAGAGTTCTGACAGAAACTGCTCTTGACAAGAACAGCTCTGCAAGAACTTGTGACTGACTCAAGGTCAGTGGAGGAGGAGTGGGGAATCAAACCTGGTTCTCCCAGATAAGAGTCCGCACACTTAGCTCTCAGCTGAGGGTCACAATAAATAAGGTTTTCATCTTGTTCTCAGCTCAGGGAAACATACATAGTCCCCACCCCTCTTTTTTACTAACAACACCCTCATGAAGAAGAAGATATTGGATTTATATCCCACCCTCCACTCCAAAGAGTCTCAGAGCGGCCCACAATCTCCTTTACCTTCCTCCCCCACAACAGACACCCTGTGAGGTGGGTGAGGCTGGAGAGGGCTCTCACAGCAGCTGCCCTTTCAAGGACAACCTCTGCCAGAGCTATGGCTGACCCAAGGCCATGCCAGCAGGTGCAAGTGGAGGAGTGGGGAATCAAACCCGGTTCTCCCAGATAAGAGAGCTCTGGCTGACCCAAGGCCATTCCAGCAGGTGCAAGTGAAGGAGTGGGGAATCAAACCCGGTTCTCCCAGATAAGAGAGCTATGGCTGACCCAAGGCCATTCCAGCAGGTGCAAGTGGAGGAGTGGGGAATCAAACATGGTTCTCCCAGATAAGAGAGCTCTGGCTGACCCAAGGCCATTCCAGCAGGTGCAAGTGGAGGAGTGGGGAATCAAACCCGGTTCTCCCAGATAAGAGAGCTCTGGCTGACCCAAGGCCATGCCAGCAGGTGCAAGTGGAGGAGTGGGGAATCAAACCCGGTTCTCCCAGATAAGAGAGCTATGGCTGACCCAAGGCCATTCCAGCAGGTGCAAGTGGAGGAGTGGGGAATCAAACCCGGTTCTCCCAGATAAGAGAGCTATGGCTGACCCAAGGCCATTCCAGCAGGTGCAAGTGGAGGAGTGGGGAATCAAACCCTGTTCTCCCAGATAAGAGTCCGCACACTTAACCACTACACCAAACTGGCTCTCTCTGAAGTAGATCTGTCTCAGAATGACTGGCCTGTACACAAAGTCGGAGGGAGGATTTGAACCCAAGCCTACCCAGTTCTAGTACAGCTTTCCCATACCTACATTCCACTGGCCATCCAGGGGCATCTTTTTGGTAACTCACACCAGCCCACCTCCCTACCCTTTCTTGGTCAGGTTCCAAAATCATAAGGATCAGGTGTCTTGGTCTCTTCTAAATTTGGGGCTGTAGTTCATTTAACAACAGGAGGGGTGAAAATGAGAAAAAGGCAGAATTCTCTGGTCAGTATCGACACAGAGCCGGTTTGGAAGGGCCAGTTGCACCCACTCATTGCCCGCTTGGCGAACTTCCATGGCCCTCATCGACTGGCAGGATTCTGCCCACCTCTCCACAAAGACCGGCCTGTCATCAAGACAAAAGAGGTGGATGCAATCTGAGCCAAACGAAGCACTTTTAAAGCCCCACGGATTTTAAAGGGCGACGTTAAACCGCGTGCTTAATTTCCCAGTTGAAATCAATGGGGCTGAAATGCGCTGGCTTTCAGCTGGTCTGTGCCCACTCTCTCCCTCACGCAGCCTTTCCTACCTCGTAGGATTGTTGCAAAGGGAAGACAGAGAAGGGAAGATCATACGCTGAGCTTCTTGGGGAGAAGAGGGGCTAAAAGTCCAATGGGCTAGGAGGAGGCAAAAGCAACACCCACGACAAAGCACCTACCCTCTTGGTTGGGCCCCAGCAGGCCTGTAGCTACAGGGGGCCTGTAGGGGAAGGGGATCCTCCGGTTTGGAGGCCCTCCCCCCACTTCAGGGTCATCAGAAACCAGGGGGAGGGGAGGGAAATGTCTGCCGGAAACTCTTATTATTCCCTATGGAGACTTATTCCTATAGGAAATAATGGAGAATTGATCCACGGTTTATCTGGAGCTCTGGGAGGGTTGTTTTTTGAGGTAGAGGCACCAACTTTTCAGTATAGCATCCAGCGCCTCTCCCCAAAATACCCCCCAAGTTTCAAAAAGATCGGACCAGGGGGTTCAATTCCATGAGCCCCCCCCCCAAAGAAGGTGCCCCTATCCTTCATTATTTCCTATGGAAGGAAGGCATTTTAAAAGGTGTGCGGTCCTTTTAAATGTGATGGCCAGAACTCCCTTTGGAGTTCAATGATGCTTGCCACACCCTTGCTCCTGGCTCCACCCCCAATGTCCCCAGTTATTTCTTGAATTGGACTTGGCAACCCTAGTGAGGGCACTGCCCCCTGACTTCCAGGGGCCTTCTGGGGGGCGGGCAGGCTACTCCTTTCCTCTTTTTCTTTTTCTTTTACCATGGCTGAGCTGCTGAAGTGTCGTCAGCAGTCGCAGGAGCCAGGAGAGGTGAGCAGGGCGCAGTGCATTGCAACAGCAAAAGCAGCAGGCGGAGAGGAAGTTGCATGGAATTGGCCAGGGAGGGGGGGGGATGGATGGAGCTGCTGGCTGCAAAGTTCTAGGGTGGGGGAAAGGGAAGTGGAAGGAAACCTCCCCTGCTTGCACACAACATGCAGTCCCTTCTGGACTCCAAAGTTTTCGGGTTGGCTGTCTCAATTGGGTCACATTCAGAGACTCCAGCTTTTGCCCTTACCCCAGAGAGCTCCTGAGAAGTGGCAAGCCCCTACAGTGCATGGGAAAGGATGCCCCCTGACTTTTAAAAAAGCCCCCCATACTTTTAAAATCCTGGCTACAGCCCTGGACCTCCGGGAGAACAGCTGCTCTCTGCCAGACAGTCTCCAGGTTAGAGGAGGAAGAAGATATTGGATTTATATCCCGCCCTCCACTCCAAAGAGTCTCAGAGCGGCTCACAATCTCCTTTCCCTTCCTCCCCCACAAGAGACACCCTGTGAGGTGGGTGGGGCTGGAGAAGGCTCTCACAGCAGCTGCCCTTTTAAGGACAACCTCTGCCAGAGCTATGTCTGACTCAAGGCCATGCTAGCAGGTGCAAGTGGAGGAGTGGGGAATCAAACCCGGTTCTCCCAGATAAGAGTCCACACAACCACTACACCAAACTGGCTCTTTGGAGAGTTGCCATTGGCACAGGGCCCCTCTTTCCCTTCTTGAGGGTGACTCTAGGAAACCTTCTGGACCTTTGGGACCAGGCCCTAAAGCTTCTTGCTTCCTGGCCCTGCTTCTGCTGATAACTTCCAACCCTGGCCACGGGTGTCGGCCGCTCATGCCCTCCTCCACACTCCCTTCTCCTGGGGTCGCCAGCCTCCAGGAGATCTCCTGCTCTCCAGAGGATGCACAGATCAGTCCCCTGGAGCAAATGGCTGCTTTGGAGGGTGGACTCAGTGGCAGCAGACCCTGCTGAAGTCCCTCTCCTATCCACCCCACAGCCACCCCACCTCCAAATCTCCAGGCATTTCCCGACCCGGAGGTGGCAACCCTACATGAGGAAGACATCCTTTTCCTGGCATTGCAGGCTGGGCTTGCAGCCAAGAGGGACTCTCCCTCTCCATGGGAACCTTCTGAGAACTCCTATGAACATATGAAGCTGCCTTCTACAATCAGACCCTCTTTGGTCCATCAAAGTCAGTCTTGTCTATGCAGACTGGCAGCGGCTCTCCAGGGTCTCAAACTGAGGTTTTTCACACCTACTTGCCTGGACCCTTTTTAGTTGGAGATGCCAGAGATTTAACCTGGGACTTTCTGCTTCCAAAGCAGGTACTCTGCCACTGAGCCACACAGCCCTTCCCCATGAAGCTGCCTTCTATTGAATCAGACTCTTGGTCCCTCAAAGTCAGTATTGTCTACTCAGACTGGCAGCGGCTCTCCAGGGTCTCAAGCTGAAGTTTTTCACACCTACTTGCCTGGACCCTTTTTAGTTGGAGATGCCAGGGATTGAACCTGGGACCTTCTGCTTACCAAGCAGATGCTCTACCACTGAGCCACCGTCCCTCCCCTTAGACTGACCTTCTGAGAAGGTACTTGTCAGTTGCAGTGCTAGAGCAATACAGAAATGACAGGGTAGAAACCCTGGGAAATACCTTATAACCAACTATGTAGAGCCCATGCAGTCTAACACACAGGGCAGAGATTCAGAGAAATATCCCAGAGAAATAAATTATTCCAAGCAAAGCAAAAAAAAAAAAAGTATTTTTAAAAAGGTTTATTATAAAAGAGGGAAAAGAAAGAAAAAGGGCACCTGGGTTCAAAAATGTCCCACATCCTGTTGATTGTTCTTACACTATGTAATCTGCCTTGAGTCTCGGTGAAAAGGTAGACTATAAACAACCCAATGCTAAAAATAATTTTATTGAATTGGTTTCGAGTAACTTTGGATGCAATTTATTCATTCATGGTCTTTAAGATCCCTTCTCTGTCTGAGGGCACCCGAGGCAACACACAGCATTATAATCCAAAAAGATAATATATTTAGTATTTTATGTATGTTGACTGTTTCTCTGATCGCTTGCAGAGAAGCAAGAATAAGACTGTAGATTTATACCCCACCCTTCTCTCTGAATCAGCGCAGAGTCTCAGAGCAGTTTACAGTCTCAGAGTCTCATAGCATCTTACAATCTCCTTTATCTTCCTCCCCCACAACAGACACCCTGTGAGGTGGGTGGGGCTGAGAGGGCTCTCACAGCAGCTGCCCTTTCAAGGACAACCTCTGCCAGAGATATGGCTGACCCAAGGCCATTCCAGCAGGTGCAAGTGGAGGAGTGGGGAATCCAACCCGGTTCTCCCAGATAAGAGAGCCATGGCTGACCCAAGGCCATTCCAGCAGCTGCAAGGGAAGGAGTGGGGAATCAAACCTGGTTCTCCCAGATAAGAGTCCGCTCGCTTAACCACTACCCCAAACTGACTCATTCGTGATTCAACTGACCATTGTGTGCTAAGAGTCGTTCACTAACACAAAATTCTCGCTAACTGCCCTTTTCTCTAATTGCAGGCCATTGGTGTACTCTTGACCACAATGAAGAGTCCAGATAATTTTACCGAGTACGACTATTACAGCCCTGATCACGATTATACCATCACGGAAGAGCGCTCCAGCAAGGCACCGATGCACGACTCGGAGACCATCACTCGGAACCTTTCCGTTTTCATCTACAGCATGATCTGCCTCCTGGGCTTAATGGGCAATGGGCTGGTCATCGGAATCATCGTCTTCAAGATGAAGAAGTCCGTCAACGCCATCTGGTTCCTCAACCTGGCTGTTGCTGACTTCTTGTTCAACGTCTTCCTCCCGCTGACGATCATCTACACAGCCTTGGGCTACCACTGGGTGTTTGGCAAGGGCATGTGCAAAGTCAACTCCTTCTTTCTCATCCTTAACATGTACACCAGCGTGTTCTCCTTGGCCATCATTAGCATCGACCGCTGCATCTCGGTAGTCCTCCCGATCTGGTCCCAAAACCACCGCAATCCTAAAATTGCGTGCTTATTGTGTCCCTTTATCTGGGTGCTGGGCATCTTAATGAGTTCCCCATCCTTGGTTTTCCGGGACACTGAAACGCACGCAGGAAAAGTTATTTGTTTCAACAATTATTATTTCCCCAACTCTACAGGCAATCCCCACCTACACGATAGGAGACACGTAACGGTAAATGTCACAAGGTTTCTTGCAGGGTTCGTCATGCCCATGGCCGTTATCACTGTTTGTTACATGATCATTATTTTCCGGCTGAGAAGGATCCGCCTTGCCAAGTCCAAGAGACCTTTAAGAATAATTATTGCTATTATAATGACCTTCTTCTTGTGTTGGTGTCCCTACCACGTCTTCCACCTGTTGGAAACACAACACCACTCGGTCCATCGCCCTGTCTTACAGATTGGGTTGCCTATCGTAACCGCGGTTGCCGTTGCCAACAGTTGCATGAACCCCATACTTTACGTCTTCATGGGCCAGGATTTTAAAAAGTTTAAGATGACCTTCCTGTCCAGGATGGTCAACGCCTTGAGCGAAGACACTGCTCATTCATCTCTCCCGCGCAGGAGCTTCACGAAAGGCTCTTCAGTGACAGAAAAGGAGACGATTTTACTCTGAGGTTGACATGGATCTCTTTGATCTAACACCTGTTGATCTGCCATCATCTTTTGGTCCACCCACAGAGATTCAGTTGGGATTGATGATGGTTTTTCACCTGGATCGCACTGGAAGTATCATTCTGTTATTTTCCAGCAGTTTCAGAAGGGACATGGATTTGTATTAACAAAACTGTTGTTTTTGTGATCTGTTGTCCCCGCAAGATTGGACACGTTGACTTGGCCATTATTATGTATCATAACTATAGCACTTTCCAGTTACCTTCAAGCTTTTTCAAGGCTATTTGTATGATAAGCACTTGGTCATATTCTCCCAGCAGGCATCAAGGCCAAGCCACAAAACCCAACCTCTACCCTGTGACACACTCATCCTCAATGTTAACTGTGCAGCAGCCACAGAACTAATGTTCTGTGGGTTTTCACACTCCACTCTCTGAGCAGGGGGAAGGTCAGGCAGCTTTTCAAAGAGTTTGCTTCCTTTGAAGGAGAGACAGCACCAAAGGGTGTTTTAATAAACTCAAGTGGCTGTGTTAGCGAAAAAGCAAAAGAAGGAACCTGTCACACCTCAAGGACAAACACAATGATTGTCACACACCATTTCATGAGCTTGAACCCTCGAATATTATGCAGCAATGAATTTGTTAGCTGTTAGGGCTGCAATCTCCAGTCTTTTTGATCCTGTGGGTACCTTTGGGATCTTGACACAGCGTGGTGGGTGCAGCCACAAAATGGCTACTACAGGAGGTGAAGCCAGCCACAAAATGGCCACCACAGCTTATCTTCGGTTACATGGTGAAGATCCTTGTGCTGTGGCGACGGCAGCTGCTGAAGCCTACATTTTAAGAAAATCTCTGCTGTCAATCAAATGCCGTCAATCTCTGCCGTCAATCAATTTATGTTGTAAGCCGCCCTGAGCCCGCCTCGGTGGGGAGGGCGGGATATAAATCAAATAAATAAATAATAAATAAATTTCCAGTGGCTAATCAGAAAACTTACTGGGCAAAATCCCCACCTGGTCTCACCCACTTTCTAAAAATACATGAAGGGCACCAAAAAAGGTGCCAGCAGGAACCCAGGGCACCCACAGGCAGCCACAGGATTCTTGTGAGTTTTTATTACAAATTGACATTATTTGTCGATGTGGTGGTGAAGCAGGCATAGCTGAATCTAGACAAAAGCCAAATCCCCACCAGCCTCCGGTGAGGGACTTGTTTAGTGCGCGCTTTGTGCATGCGGCGCGATGATGTCACTCGCGAGTGATGTCATCACGCTGGCGACATTGCGCGCCGGCTGCTCTAGGCATTTCCGGGGAAACTCTATTGTTTTCCTGGGCGCTCTAGCATTTTGGGAGGGAAAAACTCTATGGTACTTATTGTACCATAGAGTTTTCCCTTCCAAATTGCTAGAGCGTCCAGGAAAACCATAGAGTTTTCCTGGAAATGCCTAGAGTGGCCGGCACGTGCCGTTGCCAGTGCAGTGACATCACTCGTGGGTGATGTCATCATGCTAGTGACGTTGGGGGAGGTTCCCCCCGCTGGCTCAGTGTGGGCCAGTGGGTTGGGAACCTCCCGGGTGGGAGAACCCCCACTCGGACCGAGGGCTGCCGCCGCCGCTTGGCAGCTCTAGCGCACAGCCAGGCAGTGCTGCTTCCAATGCACTGTCAGGCCCTCAGATCTATGATCCCCTCTCTTCCCCCACCTCAAGGACTGGACACTGGGCAAGAGAGGGGGGGTCTGTGGCAGGCCTGTAGCCGGAAAATTTCAGGTGTGGGGGGGTAGTGGCCCAAAATGACATCTGACTTCAAGAGCTATGAGTGGGACTTCGCCGTGCTCACTACTGAGATCATGAACTATATCGGGAAGTTGCCCAAGTTGCGGGGGGGGGGGGGGATTACAAAAGAAAAGGTGGAGCTCATCTCCCTCTTGAGCAATGCTGCACTTGTTCAGAGCGGCAGTGAGTGGCGGTGAGCAAAGGGGGCAGATTGGAGATCTTTCACTGGAGGAGCCATACAAATGGAAGGGGGAGGGGTTTGAATGGAGTGGCCTTCCCCCCCCCCCCTTGGTCCCCCTGTAGCTACGGGCCTGGTCTGTGGTTACTTACAGCAATGCCGGTCCACCAATGAATAGATCTATTCCATAGCAAAATGCAAAAACATATATAACAGCCATTCACAATATTCAACAGGTTTAGTCACGTGCCAGTGCATACAATTATTTCATCGTCTCTCCATCGTCCCCCCAATAACTTCATAACACAAATCAGCAATAAGTCCACACTTTTCCAATAGGGGGATCAAGGAGAACCCAACCGATTCATCTGTGAAAACTATAAACTTTGTGTCTGCGTATGAAGGAGCTGGGATTGAGTTCCATTTAACAGCCTGAACACCGAGGAAGGTTTGAATTGAAATGTCTTGGGATGTCTGGAATGGGCGTCTTCTGTAGGCGGAACGTATTTCTTGTCCTTTGTATTGAATATTGTGAATGACCGTTATATATGTCTTTGCATTTTGCTATGGAATATATATGTATGATTCAAATTTGAGAACTGTTTGTATATTTGGGAACTTAGCAGTTTTTCTGTTGCCTGGTCCAACTGTTAATACCCCATCAGTGTGTGGTCAGCCAATGAAAGCAAGAAGGCGTAGCGTATGTTGCATAGCAACTCGGTGGACCCTATAGGGCACTTTCTCACACACATACTAAATAATGCACTTTCAAACCATTTTCAGTGTACTTTGCAACTGGATTTTACTGCATGAAATGGCAAAATCCACTTGCAAACCGTCACTTAAGTGGATTGACACTGCATTATTTAGCATGTTTGCTTTCAAATGACTAACCATGAGGGGTAGAAACCTGCTCGAACATAAACCACCAGAGCTATAGTTCTCAGCATTTTGAGCCATTGTTAGATTCGTCTGCATTCCATGGGGGGGGGGGGGGGCAGGCATTCAGGAAATGACTGCCCCTGACTTCTGTTGCAAATTTAGGGTGATACATTTTTCCCCAGACATTTATTATTATTTTTTAATGCTATCAATCATGCCTCAAAATTCATTATTTCATATAACCTGTCAGGTAACTTTCTTCCTCTTCTTGTTGTCTTTTTTTGGGAGATTTCATAGCCCGTTAATAAATCTTTTCCACAAAAGGTGGGCTGAGCTATTCTGTCTTTCCAATTTCATGCACAGTTAATTTGGGAGATAATTCATGATTTTTTCCCCTCTTACTACCTGGACAGAGGCAGCGAGCAGAAACTAGCACTGGGTTTATGGATAGTTTTCTTTCACTGGGTGCCGCTTTCAGGGAGTCTTTTTTCCCTGCAGACCTTATTGAGGTGAATGGGCTGTGCACAAAAGCACCTTGGATTGTCCTTAGGGAGGAACAAGGAAGACAAACAACTCAAAAACCCACCCTAACTCAAATCTCCAGATCCAGGATATTACCGGTTTGAGGCAGCCAATTCTCTCCCCCCCCCCCCCCCCCCCACACACACATTTTCTTGTTCTTCCCCTTTGGACTGACTTTCTCAGCATCCCATTTTTACTAGCGTAGGCACAATTCTTGTCAGGACAATTCTTGTCTTCGTAGGGTTAATTTACAAAGCCGTATTTTGTAGCAATTCCTGGGGTTCCCAAAATAGGAAGAAATCCTGAGCTTGTTTGCGAACGTAAGAACATAAGAGAAGCCATGCTGGAGAAGGGAGTCAGTGGCCCGTCCTGTTCAACACTCTGTGTCACATAGAGTTGTCAGATCCAGGTTGGGAAGCTCCTGGACATTTGGGGATGGAGCCTGAGGACCTCCGTGATTTGATTTATTACATTTATATCCTGCCCTCCCCACCAAAGCAGGCTCAGGGCTGCAGTGGGGTGCAATGCCATAGAGTCCAGCTCCATAGCAGCCTTTTAGTGTAGTGGTTAAGTGCATGGACTCTTATCTGGGAGAACCAGGTTTGA